>NW_019385039.1:146878-171739 GCF_000671375.1 Centruroides sculpturatus
TTATTGAGAATTAGTAATCATAATTATTAAGGGGATATTTGGTCCCACTAGAGTTTGTATCAAAGTTTTAATGAAAATTATATATATATTATATATATTGGTGAAATGATATGATAAAATAATTGAAAAATACTTCCTCTATTCAATTAATATAACAGAGTAATATATTATTCTCTACTATATTAATAATTAAGAGAGAAATATTCATAATATATATAAATATATATGTATATATGTTATATTATCACAGATATAATTGCATTTGTCCCTGTAATAACTAATATTTCTATTTTTATAATCCTGATATTTTAATGTTTAATGATGAAATGTCTTCTATTTTTAATAATATTTATATATAGTAAATATACTAATTTCAATTTCAAAATAAATATTACTGTTTATTATGGAATTTGCTGGAATGTGAATAAATTACTTCTAGATGTCTAAAATATATAACAATTTTCCTATGATAAATGATTTTCAATCACATACTCTCTTTATCATCCATCCAATGTCTTTTTCTACAGCCCAGTGCATGTGTACAGCACCAATTACCACAATAACATGCATGATATTGTGACTATTAAAAATATAATCAAATCTTCCAGGTAGCCATCTTTCTGGAATTCTTACTGCACTAATAACTGCACCAATCAAAGATAACAGATCTTGCATTATAACATGATATATTGCCTATTCAGAGTTAAAAATGAATATTTCATGAGACAAAACTGTTGTTGTTTGTAATTCAATAATAATTTAAATATAGAAAAAAATTTGTAGAAAAAGTACCTCTGGATGTCCTCCTCCATATGGAGTCATTCTAAGTATTAGCACCACCATTCTAATAAGAAACAATATAGCAAAACTCTGCCTTCTTTGCCATGGTCCACATGCAAATACAGCAACTTGAAGAGCTCTCAGGCAAAAACAAACATAAATTCCAAGAAAAACTAATTGAAGTATATAAGGCAAACAAGAAACTCCTGTATAAATTGTAGTTAATCCACCTAAAATGCCAAATCAATTTTTAATAAGTAATATTTTAAAATTAATTTTATATTTTACTTTAGACTGTATAAAAATAAATCTGAACAGAAAACATACTCGGCAAATTAATAATCAAAATAATCAACACCTAATCCGTTGCCGAGGGAATTTATTTAAAAGACAAACATTTTCGATCTACTTCATAGATCATCTTCAAGTTGAAAAAACTTGAAGATGATCTATGAACTAGATCGAAAACGTTCGTCTTTTAAATAAACTCCCTTGGCAACAAATTAGGTGTTGATTATTTTGATTAAAAATAAATCTTCAAAATAGATTTAATTATATTTTATCTAATTTCAAAGTTAAAAAATAAAAATATTCAAAAATATACTATTCTTACTTGTTCAGAATTTGCTTATTTATCAAAATTCATCAACTAATCAATCAGATAACCATGGCTGATAAATAATATTTTTTATAAAATATCCTGAAGAAAATAACTACATTAAATTTATTTAATACAAAATTTATAAAATATAGAATTTTGAACAAAAATATTAATCTGTGAGAACCCTTTCTTTGATTTCATCATACCTATTTTGACAACTAACATTGATTATTCTTTACACCTGCATTACACCTGAAAACTTCTCAGTTTGCATGTTCTCGACAGCAAAGGGGACACTTTCCCATGATCCTTTGACTTCCTGGCCATGTGCTACTGTTTTAATATTGGAATTGACGGCAAACAAGGCAGTCGCCACCCATTTCTCTCTGACTCAACAAGTCGTTGCCCATTCCTCAACCAATGTAGAACTCTGTGCATCTAAATATGGATACAGTCATCTCTGAATATAGAATAGCCTCAATTGCAACAAGAATACACCACCATATCTCAAATGTTCCGAACGTGCCAACCCTCTCCAGTGACAAATGAAGTAATAAACAGTCCAACCAATTACCTTCACGTGTTCTTTTAGAGCAGTGATTCCCAACCTGGGGTACACGATAGGTTGTATAGGGGTACAGAAAAAAGTTAGTTATTATGGCAGAAAAAATAATACATTATGTTGAGCCTACTATTAATTTAATATTCAAACGCTTTCAGCCTATTTTTAATAAGTCATCCTCAGGAAATTACTGTTCTACAATATTAAATTAATAGTAGGCTCAGCAAGTGTCTTGGTGTTTGATTATATTTGTAATATATTATGTATCACAAATGAATAGTATTAAAAAAATTATTAGGTAAAAAATGTTCTTTGCAACAATCACAAACTTTATTATCATTTCAAAATGCAAAAATAGAAATAAAAACTTATGCTGCCAATTGTACAATGCAACAGATCAATAAATGTTACGCAGTCGGTCAATGGTAGTGGGGATACCATTATGTGTGATTAGTGATTATGCTACGGACTTTTGATGGTGGGGTGTGTTACCGTTATTATTATTATCTCTCAACAATATCCCCACGTATTGTTTGAAAAAAGTATGTTTTATTGTTAGCAAGGAAAAGGACATAGCTAGTTTCTCCAGATTTTCTCTAAAAGCAGTAATTTTTTTCATTATTTATTCAGTATTTTTATTAATTTTTTTATTGACAAGACTGTCTTGTTTTTAAAATCGTACTGCCTGCTGTGTTACCATCTTAGAGGTATGAAGGAGTACAAGTCAGAAGTTGCAATTTGGAACAGAGTATTAGGTGCCCAAATCATGTGTGCATAAAAAAAAACCAGACTTGTAGGTACTCGGGAAACTGAGAACAGAGTCAAAATAAAATTCAAAATGGGAACACTCTCTACAAACAGGCAGTGTGAGATTTGCACATGCGTTGCTTGCTGAGAAGTTGGAAATGCCACAGGGGTACACTAATGAAAAAAGGTTGGAAACCATTGTTTTAGAGCAGTGTTTCTCAACCTCTAATGAATTGTTGCCCCCTTTAACGTAGTATCGCTCCCTTCACTTCAAAATTCCGATGTCGAAGGCCAAGGCTAATGCCAAATTCATACTGCATTGAATAGACTAGTGACTAGTATAATGTTATTTGTTTAATTATTGTACAATATAACGAATAAAATATCTAATTATTCTTAATATAATGTTTTACTATATTGCCCAGAAAATTGTTTTTTGCTCCCAAAATATAAATTGTTATTAATCGCCCCTTCAACATGGAAAAACACCCACATGGGGGCAATATCGCCCCCGTTGAGAAACACTTTTAGAGGATCTCACCAAACCCCAGGTATTTACGCCAATGCATAATTTATTGTAAACTTCCTCTCTCACAACCACTTACATTATATAGATCTGTTAATTCAATATGCTATTGTACTCTTTTTCTTTGAAATTAAACAGTTATTAGTTGTTAACCTAGCATCTGAATGGTTCACTTCCGACGTGTCATCTCTCTGGCCTCCTCCACGTGACTCATCATCTCTCAAATCTCCTCCATCCTGAACCCAATCACCTGCACACATGGCCACTCCCGTGACCTCACAACAAAAACACTGAGATTAAACAAAAACAGCCCTAGTTGCTGTGCAGTTTCTGCTATCCTGATGTAGTCTAGTCATCGCCAAAGCAATGTCGATCCTTCAGTCAAGTGGAGCAGAAGCATAGGGGGCACTTCACACATTATCACATCTGTTTTCTTTTTAACTTACTAGTTTTCTTTAAACTAGACACATCTTTTATTTTAAATTTTGTCACCTTTTTTCCTCTCTTTCTCATCCAAACATTCTAGATAAGATGTATTCAATAAAGATCTGTTAAACACTGCTTAAAATTATCAGAATTTTGAGATCTAAAATAATAGTTCTTGACATACTTATCTCTATTTATTTAATGTGATATGAATTCTATTTTGTAAATATAATTTATATCATAATAAATAACTTTTGGAAAATTTAATCAAAAAGTTGTAATTCAACCAGCATCAGTTATAATATGCTTTCTTAAAATAACATTTTATAATAGCTATCTATAATTTCATTTGATATCTTTAGATAAGTTCTCATGAATACTATTTATCTCAATACAGATTTCCCATATACTATGGCTGTTGATTATAAACAGTAATTATGAGAAATACTTTCTTTTTATGGTAGTCAATATAAAAAACTCACTGACATAATCTAAATGGATAAGAAAAGCAACATACATCCAGCTAGATAGTCTATGATAAAACTATTTGAATATGAAATATGAGATTTTAATGTTACTTGGTTGAAATCTATTAGTATATGTATAATCCTAAAAAGATACTGTTAAACAGTTTGTGACAAAACCAATAAAATAACTGCTGAGAAACTACAAGAAAAATAATTATAATAATACCATTTTCAGAACTCAGTTGGCTAATTCAAATGTAGTAAGATAGGCATAATATTTGATAAAAAAAATCTCTTTTAAAATGTTTTTTTCTTTAATTTTTATTTTAAAGTACTTACAAAAGTGCTTTTTGTAGCAAACACTCCAAATACAGAATCTACTAAAATATGTTCTCTGCAGCATAATAATATTTAAAATATATGAGGGTAGTTCAACTTCTGTCCAGAATTTCAGTAATGGCAATGGAACTGTATGCATACATAGTCCCAACTTATGCTTCTTTCTCTAGATACTCCCTGACACTCCTTCCCACTTTATAATGATATTTCTCCCATCATTTTGGCAATGATGCTATGCCTGCAAAATGAAAATCTTTTGGCTGATATCAGAACCATTGCATGACAAACTCTAATTTCAAGTTTCTGGATGAATCTCTTGTCTGCTAAGGCTTTCTTCAAAGAGCCAAACATGTGGTAATTTCATGGCAACAGATTTGGACTGTAGGCCAGATGATTCATAATTTCCCAATCAAGGGACCTATTCTGAGTTGTATTGTTAAACTAATGAATATGATAAAAACCTATTAAGTGCCAACTGGTGGATCATGTTAAGAATACAGTGCTAAATAAAAATATAGGTTCAAGTACTATTTTTAGACTGTAAATGAATAAACTGTTTAAATGAAATGATAAGATGCAAAAATGATTAATTATATCTATTATTTTAATATGTTAAATAGTTTTATACTCACAAATTATTTGAAAACAAAATACAGGAAATCCTCATTAATTCAAACTCAGATAGTTCTAAATCCCATTAGTTTGTAAACATACTATTTGTCCCGGCCAGAAACACACAGATTTACATGTAAGGAATTTGATTAGTTCAAAATATGGGATACTTCGAAATTTGAAGTGAGAATACTGTTCAAACTGTAATATGTGTAAGTTAACTCATTTGTTTAAATCGAAGTGCTTCCATACTATAAGAGAATGATAGACCAAAGAACAACTCTAATCTGGTGAACATGATTTGTTTTTACAGTAAAACATTTTCAGGTGTGACCTTACCCATAAACTGCTTTTTTTTTTCTCCTATCTCATAAAATATGGCTGTGTTTTGGGATTGTGAGATTGGGCTACAAGTAGCATATTGAGATATTTGTAGGGCTCTAGGTTACTAGATTTGGGCAACTTATCACTTTTTGGGTTACTTTAAAAATAATTTTGGCTACATTTCAAAGAATTTTGCTTTACGTTTTATAAAATTTATATTGCAACCTGTGAGGTTCTCACCAGACATGCTGTTTATCTTCAGTTTATTTATATTATTATTAATAATTATTACTGAATAAAAATAGNAACTCAATTCTTTTTACTAATAATAATTTTTTAATAGAAAAGGCAAAAACAAACTGTCTGTTAGTGTTTTTTTTCTTTTTCAAATGCCAACAGAAATTTTTTGCTGTTTCTATTTTATTTCTTTTCATATTGTGTGTTACTCTTTTTGGTAATTTTATTATTTGAATTATATTCTAACTTGATGTAATGTGAGGTTGGTGATTACGGAATGAATGAATAAAAATAGCATTCTATGTACCTAGCTGTATTCTGTTTGCTTAATAAATTACATCAATTACATGGCATTTGACATATTATACAGAAATATGTAAATCTTGATAATTTGAAGTCGCAATTATTTCATCCCTTAAATTTCAAACTAACAAGGACTTCCTGTATTGAAAAAATCAAAATTTTATAGAGACAAAATTACAGGTTTAGTATAAATTTTATGCACAATCATGGGAGAAAGTATGCAAATGAAGTTATATCAAACATTCACATATAGCATACAAAGAGATACTGTACAGTATATTATTTGTAATAATCATTGAGAAAACAAGAAACATGCCACATAGATGCCAACTCAAAGAACCTGAAACTAAACTAATTTGAAGATTTCATCACAATTGAGCAACTCAGAGGGAAATTGCTACTGCGATTGGCTATTGCAATTGGCTATTGTCAATGTGCTGTAGCTAATGTTGTAAAACATGGAATTGATGAAGTCACTAAAAAGATTCCTGAAAGAAAAAGTTGTTTCACAATACAACTTGAACCTCATGCCAAATATCACATAAAAAGAAAGTAAATATATACACTGAGTATGGTGTTAACATTTTTTTTATTTTTGCTAGCACTTTTGACAAACTTATGTTCATCATCTTCAGACAAATGAAATTTAAAAATAGAACACAATATTCTAGCATAAATAGAACAAAAACATTTAACTTGAAATTAAAAACCATTATGAGCGTGATCAAAATTCGATTATGCAAGATATTGAAACATCATGCAGCCAATGTTCCCTCTAATTTTTTTTGTAGCTGAGCGGAACATATACTTCTCTGAGCAAAAAATTTCTGCTGAGCAGATACATAGACAATCTTATTTTTTTTTCTTTTAAAAACTAAAGTAATTAATTATGAAGTAAAGATTAAAATTTATTTCATTATAAAAAACTTTTATTAATGTAAAGTATTTAGTCACATACTAATCACAAAAAAATATATCAATTTTGATTAATATTTTCATGTCTATCTTTTTTTGAAATCCAGTATTTGTAGACTGATTGAAGATTCATTTCCTCTCCAGAGGAAAGATGCATTCAAATTCTCATTAAATCACATAAATGCTCAGATTCAAGTCTATTTCTAATTTTACACTTAATTGAATTCATAACACTAAATCCACGTTCGCAGTCAACACTAGATGCTTGAAATGTTCCAATGATATCAATAATAACTGCTAGTTCTTTAAACTCATCATCATTACGTACATAATTTAACATATCAGTGAATGTCTTAATTGAACAATTTTCCAATTTTTGGGATATAATGAATTTAAAATTACAATACTGTTCTAATATTTTTGAGGCAGTGCTTTCATTATTATTGACATTTAAAATTATTGAATATTCTCTAATCAATCTCTTGATATTCTCATTTCCAAATTCAAAATTCAATGCATTTAAAATGGCATTAAGGTTAAATGCTTGCCACTCCCTTAACTCATCATCTGGAAATCTGTTATTTAAATGATTACATACACGTTTAACAAATCGAATAATAGATGCAGTATCCACATCATATCCAACTTTTTTTACTTTTTCACTCCAATAAATTTTGTTATCAAGATACAGTGATTTTAATTGATTAATTTTTGCCTTAACATAGTCAAATGCTTCAATCGTAGTTAAACAACTTTTTTGTAAGAATTTGTAAAGAGATGCTAGATCATCTAAAACATCATTAAAAACTGTTAATGCCACTCGATATTGTGGATTTGTCAAAATTGTTATGCAGTAATTGCAAATAGGATCATTAAATTTATTTACTTGTTCTTCACAATATTCAATTAAAACATCGTAATTCCTCATCAAAGCATTCACAGCAAATTGCCTTGATAACCAACGCACCTCATTCAGTGGCTTAAAGGACACAACATCATGTTCAGAAATATGAGCAAGTTCTTCTAATTTCTGTTTTTTTACAGGTGATCGACTGAACATTGTATATACAGTTCGAAGCAATTTTTCAATGTCCTGCATTATTGAGACCTTTCAACATGCATCACCTATTCCTAGATCTTCTCTATGTGCCACACAATGCTGCTCAGTTAAATGTTTTAGATCCCATTGAAGAATTGCAGCTGCACCATTTTTTTTTCCCAAGCATAACACTTGCCCCATCTGACGTAAACATCACCATTTTTTGCATATCAATATTATTCTTAACATAAAATTTTTTTATTTCTTCAGCTATAGCCACACTGTCACATGATCTTAATTTTAGAATACCTCCAAACACTATTTTATAAAATGTTTCATTTTCTGATCTAAATTTAAAGTATAATATTAACATTTTTTGAACAGAAATGTCTGAACTTTCATCAACTATTAATGTATGAAAAGTAGCTTTTCTCAATGTGTCCATAATCTCATTTTTAAGCACAAAACTTATGCACTCAACGAATTCAAATGCATAATTTTTGCCGAGCCAAGATACTGGAATTTTTACATATTTTGCTACACGGTCATGAATTTCTTGAACAGAATTCATAGAAGCATCCATTTTAATTGCCAATAGCACATTATCAATTAGCACTTTTATCATTTCAGGATTAGACTTTAGTCTCTGATTAAACTCCTTTTTTTGTTTTTCGATCTTCAACAGTTTCACTTAAAATACATTCTATTCCAAATTTGTTTTGATTATTTAATGTGGTAACAGCATCTAAATGAATTTTCTGATTTAAATGTCTTTTTAGATAATCTAACTTCCATTCTTCCCATTTTTTTCCATTAGCGAATTCACCACCAATTTTTGCTTTAGCACAAATGGTGCACACAACCTCGCCAATATCTTCACGATAATTAAAGATATTTCCAATTTTTGTCTTTTGTTTTTCTGGTTGAAATGGTATATCAGTATTTACGAGGTGTGAAAGCCATTCTCTTTCAAAAGATTTTCGAGCCTTATTCTTTAACTCTGCTTCTTTTCTTTTTAACATTTTTAAACACCGACCAATATTAAAAATCTAGAAATATATTAAATTTTATTAATTATAGTCTTTAGATCAGTTCTAATTTGTTTATGTATTATGTACCGGTACATTTGATATAAAATTACGCTTTTTTTATTTCATGGTTTTTATACTAGAAGTTTAATACACTTGCATAACAATAATAAATAAAATACTAAAATAAATAATATTTATAAACTTACATAATTAGTTGAATATATTCCTTGAAATACCAAAGAATAATCAATTCAAAATTAGGGTTTACTTGTCACTTATTTAAGGTAGTTTAGTTACACATACACGTATATGAAAAGTGAATTGATAGTTTGACAGTTGACACTAAAGCAAATTAAATTTCTTATAAAAAAAATTAAACACATTAGTATCTAGTAAATCAAAACCATTACTCACATTTAAAACATACTTCCATACAAAATGTTATCTATTAATCTCTATTAATGATCTGAACGATGCCAATTTGAACGTGAATAAATCGTAGAATGCGGGTAGGATGACTCCTTCCTCTCTGCATGGAAGTCGTTCTACGGACTGTAAACCCACATCCCTCTCCTTGCGTCAACATCCCCACCCCTTCACACGTGTTCAGCAACCTCCGGTGTTTTTCTCAGCAGTTTGCTTGCCTGATTGTAAAGGTTGTCTCTTAAGTAACAGAGGTAAGGTTAAAAGTCACACAGCCTTGCAAATTACCCCCACCTGCGTTGTTTATTTGTAAACAGGAGGAAAAACAAAGAGAGCGTCGCTCGGTTTATTGGCCTCAAGGGGTAGTGAGGCGAACGACCGTTGTTCGGAAAGTAATTAATATTTTTATAATAAATAAATATTTTATTGAATTATATATTGACCATTTTGGTCAAATACTGTTGTTGCCGTTTCTGGTAGTAGCATGATTTCACATTCATAAAAGTTTTGATCGTTGCTTACAAAAAACTGATCTAAGTGATTTTTGACATTGTGATTTCAAGTAAATGTCTTANCTGATCCAAGTGATTTTTGACATTGTCATTTCAAGTAAATGTCTTACAGTTAAAAAAAATTTGTATAGACCGGAACAAGTAATAATCTGAGTGTGCTCGATCTGGCGAATATGGTTGGTGTGATAGCAGGTCCCATCTAAGTTATAACAGTTTCTGACGAGTTACCAAACTTGTGTGAAATTTGACATTATCGTGGTAAAACACTAAACCTGTTTTGTTGATCAATTCTGCCCGCCTTTTCTGTTTTATGATATTACTCGATTTGTTTACTCGATGGCAGTACACTTTCGAATCAATTCTTAAATTGTCTGGTAAAAGCTCCAAAAAAAAAAAAATTTTCTTAAAATCCCACCAAAGAGAGCATCTCTCCTTAAGAACATGTGGAACCCGTATATCGAGCTTTGAAACGAAACCAATTTGTTTCAAGTAATCATAAACGATTCAATTTGACAAATTTAATCTCAGTGATTTCATGTGTTGTTATTCCGCAGTTTGTTTCAATCAGTATCTTTATTTTGTTTTCATTAGCTTCAACTGGCCATCCAGAACGTGGTGCATCTTCAATACTGAAATTGCAAGAACGAAATTTTGTAAACCAGTTTTGGCACTGTCGTTCTGTCAACACATCTCCACCATACATGATTCACACAATTTTTTTCTCGCTTGAACAGCATTTTTATTTATTTTTTTTTTGTAATAAAAAAGCAAAATATTCCGAAAATGCTGCTTTCGATCTTCCATATTTGATGGGATACAAAAAATAAACAATTGCACAAAATCAAACAAATTTTTTTTTTTACAAATAAGCCTTAAAAGTTAGCTGTCAAAATATATAATGATAATACGGTTTAGAATGAAAATGGCGGGAAAAGTACGACTAATCCGTCTAGTGGTAAAATAACGAAATTACTTTCTGAACAACCTAATATTAAAGAGAAAAAGTAAGAAAATATAAACAAGAGCAGACGTGATTGTGAGCTTGACTCGACAGAGGACTGCAGACGTCTTGGTAGGCTTCAGATAGAAAGAAGAATTATGATTGGTCGGAAGTTTTCCACCAAACAAGCCTTAAATAACAGGACAACAGAGAGAGGTGCAGAACAGGGCAAGAAACTGGACATGGTAGTCTCCAACACTTGGACAGTCCGCAGAGCTTAGAGAGACAGTCTCTCCTCTTAAAGAATCCTCTGGGACGGGTAGTGTAGAGACGGGAATGGACCATGCAGTTGAGTTGACTCCATCAGGCAACTAGGCCTCCCCAGAACGGAGTAATCCCGTAAGAGGATAACCTATTGTTTAATGTACTACGTGACATCATCTTGCATACACAATGTTGCTAACTCGTGTAATATATATTTTGACTTGTAAATAAACTGAAAATAGCATATAATTTCAAATGTCCACTATTGATGTGGCGCTACAATATTTGGCTATGTCTTGGCTACTTTAATATTATTTTTACGTGTTTTAGCTGGCAACACTGGATCGACCATAAAAGGGAGCCAGTATTTAAACGAAACTTAACTTTCTAATTTTTAACGATACAATAGCAATGATTATTATTTTTAAAAATTTTTGTTAGGCTTAACATCGATGAAAATTCAACGCAAAGTAGGTTAATAGCGATATACTAATATACTAATTACATGGGATATAATAATATACTACACTAATAATAGATTTTTTCATACTTTTTGGTTATCCGCCCTTTCAATTATCCGACCAACCCCAGTCCCCAATTAGGTCGGATAATCGAGGCTCTACTGTATATATAGTAGAGGTGGCACACAGTTTGTGGTATACCAATGTGAGAATGGTTAATCCTTTTGCTTTAATGTTTATGTACGAAAAATGGACCTCAGTGCTGCTAGACTGTTCAACACCCACTGTTAAGCCATATGGGTTATCATTGACAGCCTGCACGAAAGCCGAGATGTCAGGTACTGTCTTCCACATGATGAAAATGTTGTTTATATACCTCCTATAGAGCATGATGTTTGGGAGGAATGGTGGAAGAATCTTGTGCTCAAGTTGTCTAATGACCATTTCGCAAAGGTCTCAGGACACTGGGCTACCCATGGGGACTTCTCTTTTTTGCTTGTAAACAGCTCCATCAAGATATCGGATTGCTACTAGATGTCAATGAAGGTCATACCAAATAACAGAAAAAAAATACAACAGCTTTTGCACACACACATTTTAAATGAACCATTCCAGATACTTTTTGATCTCAGTAGTATATATATGATAGATAAGAGATTTTTAATTTATGCACAGATGATTTTTATGAATAAAAACTATATTACAAGTTTTAAAATAAATTACATCTGAGTCATAAGATGTCATTTTCATGAAATTAATAAATGTAGATGTAGAGATAGATTTTAAAATTTTTCTTAAAATAAATAAAAATGAATAACTTACCACAACTTTGAGTTACCCAAACTCCAACAACATCCCATTGTAGTAAACGTGAATAAGTTTTAGATCCACTTATATGATTCATAAATAAATGGTATACAGAACTTCCAAGCCATGGTGCTATAATAGCAGCAATGTGAAGATATGGTATGATAGGCATTTCATTAAATTGTTGTGGTAATAGCTCAGGAACCTTCCATACTGCATATATAAGTGGTATACCTAAAAGTAAGTTTAAAAATTTATTCTTGTGTAAGCAGTCACTATATAAATTAAATATAACAGTTACATTCATCATTAAAATTTAATACATCTATTTAAAAAAAAAAGAAAAAGATTTTAAAATAAAACTTTTCATTTAAAGTTATTCTAAACCAAAATTAGTCAGAACAGATTTATAAGAAACTGTTAAAACCAAGACATAAACTAAAGAACATTTAATTAATATATAATAAAATATATTAAAAGTAACTGCAGATAAACAGCATGTGTCTGGTGAGAACCTTATAGGTTATTAGATAGATTTTATAAAAAGTAAAGTAGAATTTCTCAAAATGTAAGCCCAAATTATTTTTTAAATGATCCAAAACGTAGTACTGGTAAGTTATCTAAATGTAGTAGCCTAGAGTCCTACAAATATCACATATTTCTAAAACCCATTTGCTTGTTTCCCTGTGGGCAAAGCTTAGTGTGTTCTGGTGTTGATAGATGGAGTGGATGTAATCGTAGCATCATGCAATCATCAAGTAAGTTTTATATTATTAACCTCCTAATACACTGGGTTGAAGTATAAAACCTCTTACTTGAAACCAATTAACCGGAGTAAAAAATTGTTTCTCAAGTGCAAACATTTTCGATGCCCCTTTTGGACTCTTCCTCATGCATTCTCTCCAAACCAATGCAAGCTGGTTTCTAAACTTTTGAACTTCTTTAGAAGGCATTTGAATTCTTATTCCTAATGCGCACGCATTCCAAATTTATTCAAACATTGTGAGCTTCCAAGAGATTTGAAATGCGAACCATTTATAATTCAAAAGATTATAAACGTGAATAAAATACAATAAATAAAATAAATTTAAATATTATCGTCCATTAGGACCTGCCATGCCATAGAAAGTGACATTTCTTCCTTAAAATTAATGCTTGTTGATTCACATACGGATTTATATATTTCTATTGCTTCTAATACTCTGAGGTGATCTTGATGCAGCGTGGTGAGAATTATATGCACTTTGTCAAACTTGGCAGTGATATCAGGGTCTATCACATAAGTTGAAAGGGCTGTCGTGCATTTATTGTGTAGTATGTCTGACTTATGCTCTTTTATTTGTACCCCTAAAGACCTTTTGGTTGCACCAACATATACCATTTCTCTATTAAATCTGCCATCTTTTATAGGAATTTTGTAGATGCCTGGTAACCTGTCTGGATTTGGATGGTCTTTTCCATTCCTTAATGTGCTGTAAATCAGTGTTTTTCAACCTGTGGGTTGCAAAGCCTTACACGAGGGTCATGGGTAAAAGAAAAAGACAAGTGTTTGTAGGTCCTACACTACATTAAAAAAAACTGCAATTTCAGCAAGAAGGCTGTACCTGTTTATTTTACAGTACAATTTGTTTTTTGATCGATATTTAGGTCTCAGCCATGGGTGTAGCCAGGGAGGGGCCTGGGTGGGTATGGCCCACCCCAGAAAATCATAGCCGAAAAAGTCTTGAGCTGATTTGCAAAAAGAAATAAAAAAGCAGAAAAGTAGAAGCTGAAAATTCTGATTATAACAAAGACACCATCATTCTATCATCCTATGCCTCAACCCCAGGGATAAGAAAAGACCTTCACAATGCAAAAATGATCAGACGCTAGCATTGCATAGAACACATCCAATCGCTAGAAATTCGAGGTATACAAGGCCGGATTACATACTAACTGCATCAATTCCAAAGATACTATTAATATATCTCAAGCTTAGAAGTTCTGTTATGATGGAGATCACAACACCCACACCTCTATTTAATGTACACATACTTCTGTTAGTTTATCTTATTTTATTGTAATTTATTTCTGTTATTTCATTTTTTATGTATATAATACGTATAACATTTCATTTGTGCTATGAATGCTGCATATGTTAATGTCACATATGCATCCATGGCACAACGTTCTAATGTTTTTAAATTCGTTGTACATAACGGTTTTTAGAATCTCAGAATTTGTAAAACCTGATGAAGACCAAATATTAAGGTCGAAAACGTTCGTTAGTTCAATTAAATAATTTTTAGTGGATAGTCAAAGGCTTTTTGAATGATTGATAGTTCTCTAATATCCTTAAAGAGGGTATTTATCCTTTTTGCAAAACAAAAATATATACTGTGATCAATTGGTCTGGCTCATTCAGAAAAATAAAGTACTCATTTAGAGTAAGGATAATAAAGGAATGATTCAATATTTCCATGCTTGTGGTACTGTAATGACATCAGATTTAACGCAACATCCTTTCTTCTTAGCCATATAGATTTCTAAAGCCTCCAAGGATCATAAGTTGTGTTGGTCAAAGACCTTGCGTAAAAGTGTAGCTTCATCCTAGCAAGGAAAACCTCAGGTTTGGAGGCAAAGGAAGTAAGTGCTGTGCTGAAACTTCCCTTGGCCACATTGTANGTTATGCATTCCATCATGAACATAAACAGTGTCGTAATTCGCCAAGTGCAAATCAGCAAATTCGTAAAATTTTTGTTTATTTTGAACAATCCGGATAATCGAAAATCCGGATAATGGAGGTCCGGATAATGGAGGTTCTACTGTATTTAAACTTTGTAAAATTCTTTTATTAATTTAAGATAAACACACTAGATGCTTTTATAAACTATGTCTAGCGCTGATGTTTAATAAACATTAGAAAAAATGGAAAAAAAAAAACAAATATTTTTGGTCACTAGTGACTCCCATCATGTTAGATAGTAAAAAATCATGTTAAAATTTTTTTACGCTTTTAAAAAATTTTAAAAGCGTAAAATTTTTTAAATCTTACGCTTTTAAATAAACTTGTATGTTTGATAAAAGAAATATTTTTATCAGAAATAGAGAATGATGGGATAACATTTCAAAAAACAATGTTTATATTTTTTCTTCTTTGCTTTGGAATTTGCATATGATGAATTCATTTGAATAATTTTTTGTTTATTTATTGTGTATTTCAAGTAAAAAAACACATGGCCGTTTGGCCATGTGTTTTTTTACTTGAAATACACAATAGCTATAATGTGACTAACAAGGATAGGGCCAGATGTTTGGATCTCTGATTCAAATCCTGGTGACCATGTAGTCTTAAACACAAACAGTTCCTTGTTCAAATAATAGGACCCACTTCTCAAGCATTCCAAAAATCAGGCCTCTGTAAATTGAATGTTTAGCTTATAAGTGTGAAAGTTTCATAGCTTCTCAGAATGGCAATAGCTGAGTAGATAGGATGTTAGACACTAAAGCTGTCAGATATGGGATCAATCCTTCATAGTTTTAGTTTATCTCATTTTTTTTTTACATGTAACATATTTATTTTACTGTATCATTAACATTATTATTACTATTATCATTCCTCACATTTAAAGCTTATAAAACAAGAGATTTAAAATTGTGGCATCATTTCCTACTTAGCAAAAACAAAGTCTCTGTAGATTTAACTCTTTTATGTCATTAAATAAAATTTTTTTTTCTTCATATTTATTTTTGGATATTTCTACTTGGCAAGCAAGCTTCAGTCATTACTATGCATAGATAAAAAAGAAAAGACTGATATGAAAATAGGGTAGCATAGTCACAGCATTTTTTTTTTTAATTGTTAATGTCATGGACAATTTCTTCATGTGCTCATGTTTGTTACACTTCAAAAATAATGTCATCAGATCTGATAATAAATATGAAGAAATACAAATTTTATTTAATGACATAAAACGGTTAAAGTTAAAATATTTACCTAAATCAAACAGTGTATGTATTATTCAGCATATGAAAAAAAACTACTGAAGGAATGTTAGTAGGATTTACCATTTGTATCAAATATATACAATAGATATTTTTTATGCTGCTGCAACATCAATATTATCATTAGTTTTAAATGATATAATCCACAACTTCATGTTGACTATAATCCACAGCTTCAGTGTACTTAGTGTATAGTAAATTATATCACATTCAGATGCACAGTGCACACTATGTATGTCTAACAATTAAGATTGAATGATGATTGAAACTAATACATAATTATACAGATATAAGATTTGTATTATTGTCCTTATTTTCTATTTATATCTTTTAAGACAGATGTTTAACACTAGGATTTATTGGTTTGGTCAAAACAAAACTGATATTTGTGCTGTAGGAAAGAATTCTTAGAATAAGGCCTGCATTGAATAATAGTCAACAAGAAGAAGAAAACTCCAAACTCATTATATAATGATGTGCATAATGTGGATAGAAGAAATAGAAAAAGTCACAGAAATGAAGCTGGAGGAGCTACGAGAAACAACAAGGAAAAGATCAAGATGGAGAAGACTTGTCCATGAAGTCACCAGGAGTCAAAGACGACTCGATGGAACTTAACAACAACAACAACAACAACATAATGTGCAATTATATAATTTGTTAATTTTTGAACATGCATGTGAATTTCAAAATTGCTCCAAAATTTGAATTTTGTAATGTTTGTATTAGAACTAACATGTATTCCAGGGCTGTGGAGTCGGAGTCGAGGAGTTTTGGTGTTTTAGCAGGAGTCGGAGTCGGATGGTAAGGAAAAGTCGGAGTTGGAGTCGGTAGATTTTTACGCAACTCCACAGCCCTGATATATTCTAAAAACAGAATGTATAAATATATCAATCAGATACAGGACTATTAATAGGTTGAAAATATTCCTTTATTCATTAAAATTGTTTGCTGATGTAAAATAAAGTTATTTTTTATGTCATTTGTCAAAACTAGTTTTTGAGAGTAGTTTTTTGAACAAAGACTGAAGACATTCTGGCACATTTCATTTGTGTTCCAACCAGCCAGAAGAAATAAATTTGAGCAACCGGAAAGTTTCAGGATCAGCTATGTAGGCATATTCTAGCTCTTTCTTTCAGGTTTCATCCATACTTGATCCACTTCAAGTACACTTCTTCAGGTGGAGTCTGGACATGGATGACTTTTTGATAATGCATCTGCCAATAACATTTCACATCTAGGCTTATAGTAAAGCTAAAAATGATAATGTTGTAGCTTTAGAAGAAAACATAAATGAGGAATTATTTTTTCAAAGGTACACAGAACAATTACAAGCAAAATTCAACAACCAATGTGCATATCAATCAAGCACCCAAACCATAACAGTGAAAATGCTCACAAGCAAATAACCAGAAGTTCTTTCTCAATCTGACCTATCATACATAATAAGAAGCATACATGACTGGACATCCTTCCTGCATCAAGCAGATATCAAGTCTATCTAACTGTCACTAACGTTTTTGAACAATAAAGTTCTTCCTCAGATGAGAAATGGATGAAAAATTTGAAGAAAAATTTGATGCAACACTTTCTGAAAGAGCTCTGAAAAACAATTCAAAAGAAACCTCGTGCGGGTGACGACATCATTGCACATGCGCCTTCCTCAGAAGTAGAAAATTTCTCTGTATTAACATCCATCGTATATAAATGCTTGCCAAGCTACGGATAAGGATAACTCCTCCTTACTGTTAATACACTTATTATCTTGGGTGGTTTTGTATATAAAAATTGCCTCCATCCACCTCAAATGCTTTGTATGTTCTGTGGTGCGGATTATCTTGGCCTCATCAAATATTGGCTGGATATCCAGATCTGTGGCATAACGTGCCAAAGCGGTTGTAATTCTCTTGTAGAGTATGTTCGCTTTATGTTCTTTAAGTCTCACCTCCAATGAGTGCTTTGTGGAGCCGACGTACACTAAATCTTCATCACATCTATGATCTTTTAACGGGATGGTATACACTCCAGATAACATGTTCTGGTTGAGAGTATCTTTTGCATTACGGAGCAGCTCAAATATATTAGGACATCTTCTACATGTGATGCAGACTTTCTAGCAATTTCCGAATAAAGCTTCTCTAGATACGGATTATACGTGACCGGAATAATATCTTTATGGTCCATTGTTTCTTGCTCCTGCACACTGGTTCGTGTTGCTAGTTGGGGTTGAAGTATTCTCCTGGATAACCTTCTTATCAGGTTATGGTAACCATGGCATTCAGCAATATGAGTTAAAGTGTTAAGCTCGGTTTTAAGAGCATGCCTTGTTGAGGAGTGAATGTAGGCCCCTTTGACCAAGGCATTAAACGCTGCAACTTTATATTGTACTACGTCACAAGATCCGTCGGAATGTACAACTGCTCTGCAAGTGGTTTTCTGTAGACTTCAGTGAGGATCATCGTTCCTTTAATTATAATATTGATGTCAAGGAAATAAACATGGGTATCGTTCGCCTGTTCAAGGCCCAAAGTTAAGCTGTAGCAGTTGTTATTGAATGTGTCTATGAATGCTGATACGTCTGGTTTAACTTTCCATAAGATGAGGATATCATCTACATACCTCTTATACAAAATGATATTATGGATGTGACTAGGAAGGATTTTTTCTTCTAGCTGTCATATTACCAGTTTGCATAAATCGCCAGAGAGCAGGTTCCCCATAGGTACACCTCTTCCTTGTTTGTAGACTGTGCCTTTGAATTGAATGAATGCATTACGGAGCATTTGAGGTGGATGGAGGCAATTTATATATACAAAACCGCCCAAGATAATAAGTGTATTAACAGTAAGGAGGAGTTATCCTTATCCGTAGCGTGGCAAGCATTTATATACGATGGATGTTAATACAGAGAAATTTTCTACTTCTGAGGAAGGCGAATGCGCAACGATGTTGTCACCTACACGAGGTTTCTTTCGAATCATTTTTCAGAGCTCTTTCAGAAAGTGTTCCATCAAATTTTTCTTCAATTTTTCATCCATTTCTCACCTGAGGAAGAACTTTATTGTTCGAAAACGTTAGTGACAGTTTATTTTTTGAGAAAACGCACCATTATTGGTTTTTTGGAGATTAGTAATCACTTTCAACTCAAACTTTTTCATAACAATCAATCCCCATAAATAAATGTTTATATTTGGATAGCAACTGACTGGATAAACAATTATTATTAGAATCATTGTTAATTTTAACACTGCTATACTATTTCATGTTAACAAACCAAATTGAATACAACTGTAAGAGTCTGAATTTGATATTCATTAGTTTTAAATTATCAAAAGCGATGTAATATTTTATTAATATCACAAAAATTATACATTTTCCTATTTTTTTTTGAGAGGATAAAGAAGTACAGTCTCCTTTTTCAACATTTTTTTCCTTAAAAGTCTAGATCATATCCTATGACTAAACTCCGAACTAACCGAACTCATAGTCTTATGACAAGAGGTCTAACTCCTCATTGGAGATTGATTCAAGTATAAAAGGGTTTAACATGTCAGGTTCTAGGCAGATTAGCCATATAGAAGCAGTTCATCAGAACATATAATTTGTGCCTGGTCTCTCAACTTCCACATTCTCAATGAAACTTATTGTTGCCTTATCCATAAAACTCATATACAGTGGGTGATCGGTTAACGAACATAATCCATTCCAAGACTTTGTTCGTTATCTGAATTGTTCGTTAACCGATTATCGCTTTACCATGGGTTTTTATAGGAATTTGATTAATTCGTTTTGGAGACATTTATTCACCTGAAGAAGAACTAAGTTCGAAAACGTTTGTAAAAATATTTGGAAATAAGCACTGTTTTGGTTTACAGCAGAAGTAAGTCGTTTTGGAGACATGAAAAAATAAAAAATAAATACTTTTTTACTATGTTTATTTATATTTAATAGTAAAAATACATATATATGCAGTCTTGCATTTTTATTAGTCGTGTTTTTTCTGTTTGTGGGGATTAATGAATATGTCCAATGTCGATTGCTTTTCTCTTTTCTTTAGGATTTTTTGGACATAATTAATAGTATTGTAATTGTAGAGATCCCCAATCCTATTAACCTTATTCTGGTTTGGATACCACTTGGATGATCGTAGTTCTGACATCCTCCCACTTCTTCAAAAGATCTTTAGTAGCAGATGTTGACATTGGTCCTCTTTCGTCTTCCTCTTTTTCAAAAGAAAACACATCTCGCTGAGTTTCTTGGTATTCTTCATTTGAGAGTTCTTGGAGTTCTTCTGTTGTCAGATCAGTTTCAGGTTTCATTATGAGCTCTAAAATGCTCTTTATTTCTCAGATGTGATTTTCATTACTCCATTAGCAGCTTGAGACTTCTTGATAAATCTTTCATAGCTAAGATTGTGCCTAATGTAGACCTGTTCAAGCCATACTGCCTAGCAACATCAGACATCTTGTGTCCACTTTCTACCTTGGCTATTATCTTGTACTTGGTTTCTACGGTGAGCACAGTTCTTGACACTCCTCTTTTTAGGCACCTTTATCAGTTTCTTTTTAAATAAAAAGTTCAGAAAAGCACTTATAAAATTTCAGAGAACAGAAATCAACTAGCCCACAAAAAATTATTTAATGCAAGGCCTGGGTGAAATTTGAAATTTGGTATTAAAATGTTAATGAATATCCGATGGGATAGTTAAACTTTCACCTTTCGTAAATAAATTGTGACGCAAAACTTAACGAGTGTCCGTCTGACAGTCTCGTGAAGACTATAACAAATTATTTGTCAGAAAGGTAAACAAAAAGCTGGAATTACAAGATAGAGTTTCAAAATTCGGAGGAATACTATCTGATCAGTATCGGGTTGAACGACGATGTTGACGTCTCCTGTGCTCCGAAAGGTTTCGAATTGTTACCTGAAAACAAGTGAAAATCAATCGGTATTCGTTATTTTCTGTTTCCTTTTTTTTTTTTTTTTTGTGTTTACTCAGTAAAGTGTTCGTTATCCAAACTGTTCGTTAAACAATCACCCTATGTATTTAGATGTATTATATCTAGTATATTGTAAACTCCCTCTCATTTTAGGGATATAGTAGTTAGTTATTTGTATTTGTAATTCCTTTTTATTTTTATTAAACTTTTGTTAATTTCTTATTAATTTGGTTGTTCATTTGATTGGTATGTACGGCCTATTGACAGACTCACAAGCTCCCACTCATAGAATTAAGCTCTCCTTTTTAAATTTATTAGTCTTTTTATCACAAGTTAGGGCTAGCTGGTGTTAGGTCCTGATATTAACAAATATTTCATGAACTTCATAAAAATTAACCATCCACTGATAAAGTAAGTAGTACTTACCATCCTGTCACCAATAAGAGTTTGATAGACCATCGAACCTGGCTTCTCACACAACTGTCATCACATGACAACTGGATATCATCAATATCAGAAACAATAAACACAGTTTTGGAACTGATATTATTTACCTTACATATCAATTTTACCCTACCAATGGCAGATATTTTTGCACTCCCATAAGCATGGAGATTATGCTTTGTGAGATTGACATTTTCTGAGCACTGTATTTTTTCAAATACTTTATGAAGCATTATTATAAGATCTGCACCAGTATCGACTTTACACCAGACAGGAGTATTTTCAAGGAGCACTGTTTCATAGAAAAATTAGCCATTGTTTTTATTTCCCTCACCTTAATATATCCCACATTAAATTTAGTGCCACAACCTGTAGGACTGTCAATTAGTCATACATGAACTTTTCTGGTGTCTTTGCTTTAAACAAGATCCATCTTTGCTCGCATGAACATGTTTATTACCATTTAAAGTGTGAGATTCCTTATAAGCACAAGTTTCACTTCTACACTATGCTGCATAATGATTCATCCTACTGCATTTACAGCAAATTTGTCCAAATGCAGGACATTTCTGTTTTTCATGCTTCTCACCACACTTCCTACAATTTGTAACTAAATCTTTTTCATGTTTTGTAACTAGTAGTGCATGTTTTTCAGTAGAAGCATCAAACAACAACTCATTCTGCATCAACTTTGTTTTATGACCACATATTATCTCTAATGCCACTTCTAACAATATGTCTCCTTTCTTGAAGAAATGGACCCTCAGACCATCTTTTTGTATGATGATACAATCTCTCAGAATTTTAGTTGACTGATCTCCAAAATAGCCCTTTTTGATATCAATATTTAATCTAATCATAAATTGATTGATTAAATCATCATCTAGAGGTTCAATTGTATATATTTTAAAACAGTGTACTGTATGTTATTGTTTTACATTTATTGAAGTTTGCTTCAATTTTATCTAAAATAATCTCATACTTTTGCTACCTTCCACAGTATCAAATTCATTTTTCTTTGATCAGATGTGACAGATTCCAAATTTTACTTTATTATTTTTTCCACTAATATAGCTATGAATCTTGGATATTAATCAGGACTTATCACATCATAGTCATAAATAAGACTAGATTTGAAAAATTTTAATTGTGGGTGATAACTTCTGATTAATAGCCAAGATTAATAGTTGTATTAGTGGAAGAAAAAATATAGAATTAAAGAACAAGTGTGAACTTGCTGACTAGGGAGCAAAATTAAATCCCTGGTCAGTATGGTTAAGGATGTTTGCATATGGGTGTTGGCAGTGGAGACACAGATATCAGGTGCCTTTACAAAAGAAACCCATTTATTTCGAATTAAAGATACTTACATTAGGTAGACGAAAAAGTTCTTTAAATCAACATTTGTCTTCCTGCAAAAAGACTTTTGTAAACAGCTCTAAGGTAATGGCAAAGTGGCATTCAGCAGACAGAGATTCAAAGCAAGTTATCCACAGGACGAGGAGGGTGAAGTGTAGGAGAGTGGGAGTGAACAATTTTGCTCTAGTTGTAGAGCGACACAGGTTTGTCTGACAACACAATTGAAGGAGAACTATGTGTTTGACCTTGATATCTGAGGATTTTATAGAATTTTGTCCTCAAATCTCTAGTTTGGGTCACAAAAATGGTCCATCTTGGACAATTTACCCAACACCATCCCTTGACTCTAACTGGGAGATGTTGATGGAACTAAGAAACCTGTGTTCATATTTTAGCCCATTATTTCGTTTCCTTTGAGACTTTAGAATGGTAATAATCTAGCGCAATGTCTTCTGATCGTCAAACCCTCTCCTTTCCCCAATTTACTTTAACTTCAATCTGTTGTATATGAGCGTCAGTGTCAAAGTTCTCTCTCTCTGATTCGACACTGATCTATTGCCTAACACGTGTAGGAATCACACTCAGGACTCATTTGTTTACAGATCTGTCGTACTAACCTTGTATAGCTTTGCAGTTACTACTTAAAAACGTAACACAAACATTTTCGACCCACTTCTAGGGTCTTCCTCAGTTGTTTTACAAGTTTTTCTGGTCCAATTCCGATTTTTAACTGTTCAGGTCTCTAATGTTCCTATCTTCGAAATTTATTTTTTAAATTTCAAAATTCAAATCTCCAAATGATGTGCGCCTGCGCCAATTGTTATAGCATTGCATCATAAATAGCCTGCCATGCTCTTGATAGTTGTTTTTCTTCTTTAAAATTGATTGATAGGCCTTTGCAGTCCACTTTAAAAATTTCTAATGCCTGCAGATTTCGTAGTTGGTTTATATGTTGGGTTTGTCAAATCATTGTCGCTTGTTGTAGGTTAGGGATAATGCCGTTTTCACTTGTTTACTTTTGTGTTGCATTTATTTTCCTTACATAAATTTTGTTTAGTTCTATGCTTTAACATTTTTATATAATTAATACAAGTTTGGACTCAGTCTGGAACTTCACACAAGGAGCTGTTTATACGAAGTTTACTTTATTACTTTTGGTATCAAATTCAGTTGCTTCTAAATAGTCCACAAAGTCTCTCTTCCACCTCTTCCAGTCTTGTGTTTTGCTGCCTTTGACAGAGAATTGATTTAAGAAAAATATGGATCAAATGTTATGTTGACTACTATAAGGACCTTGAATAAGTTCTCGCTGTTCTTTAACAGATGGCGTTACCAGAACCACGTGTGTTCAAGATCTGTATAAGAAGGTCAGGACACGCGTGACCTACTTATTGAGCCGCCATTTTGGGGTATTTTGAGTCGCATGTTTTAAGCAAACTTGTACGAGCAGTCTGTTTTATAGACATTAATTAAACAAAAATTGCATAAATCCAGTGATTTTCAGTCGAAAATATAATAATAATTTTGGATGATTACGCAACCCCAATTTTATGTAACTTTTTGATCAAATAGTTTAAAAAAAACAATCATCTATATCATTTTCTGTCGCGATTGAAACTAATTAAATAGGTGCTAAAACTGATGCAATTACGTATATAGACACTTCGTAAAGTGATGCAATAACATAAAAAAAAATTTAAAGTATAATAAAGAATATAATAATATAACAAATTTATAATTATTTTTTAAAAGCACGATTGGCTATAAAATTAAGATAAAATTCAATAGTATTATTAATAAATGTTGTCAATGTAATAC
>NW_019385039.1:173419-207697 GCF_000671375.1 Centruroides sculpturatus
TAGAAAATCGTGGGGTAAGCCCGGTCATGCATCAACATCGTCAGCAAGGCCGAATATCCATGGTTCGAAGCTTCTGCTCTGCATTTGGTGGGATCAGCTAGGTGTAGTTTATTACGAGCTGCTCAAACCAAATGAAACCATCACGGGAGATCGCTATCGACTACAATTGATGCATTTGAGCCAAGCATTGAAGGAAAAATGGCCGCTATATGAGCAGAGACACGACAAAGTGATTTTGCAACATGACAATGCTTGGCCACATGTTGCACAACTGGTGAAAACGTACTTGGAAACGCTTAAATGGGAAGTCCTACCCCACCCGCCGTATTCACCAGACATCGCCCCTTTGGATTATCACTTGTTCCGATCGATGGCACATGGCCTGGCTGAGCAGCACTTCCATTCTTATGATGATGCCAAAAAATGGGTTGATTCTTGGATAGCCTCAAAAGACGTGTCGTTTTTCCGACGTGGAATTCAAATGCTGCCAGAACGATGGGAGAATGTAGTGGCTAGCGATGGACAATACTTTCAGTGACGTGTTTATTACGACTTTTTTAAAATAAAGTGTTAATTTTCACAAAAAAACAGCGTGAACTTATTCAAGGTCCTTATATACTGTTGAAGCCAAGACTATTCATTGATGAGACACAAGTTTTATTCAGTAAGAACACAATTTAGTGTTGAAGAAACTAAACAAGGTACTGTGAGACTTTTGTAGTCCCACCTGACACCATGTAAGGTTTGTTATTAAATATTAACATTATAATTATGAGAAACACCGTTTTTTTGGTAAGGTTTAAAGCATTTTATTTAATCATCTTTTTACATCAATTCTTGCACTTCTGCTTTGTCAGTAGACAGCAGATGACAATTATAAAATATATCACATTGTGTTTAACACCATTAAATAAGCAAAATTAAGATACCAAAGCATAAGTTATATTGTAATTATGTTGGATAATAATTAAAACAAGCTTCATTTTGAAATTAAATGGAACTTGATGCCTTATTTAAATACAAGGAAAAATTTACTGTTTATAATGTGGTACTCCCATCCCATATTCATTTTTATTTTTTCCTTTCTCCACTCTGAGCAGTTACAACACCTTATTCAAACTTATTATCACAGGCAATAATGGTCTCTGTTTACTAGGTATGTGTCCAAAGAGGGTAAACTGGACCATCTTCAAGTGGCACCATGATTGGGGGAAAGGAGATTGTGATGTATAGAAAGGGTATAAGAACGAATGAACTGAGTGATGACATCTTTTTCACTCAATGGACTTCATCTCATCTGAATTGACCACTGATCAGATGAGAGATCACCAAAGAAAGGAAGGTGAGCACACATTGAAAGAAACAAAGAACTAGTGGCTCTTAATAGATGGAAGGTAACACTGTATATGTAAATCGAGTACATAAGTCGTAAGGAATAGAATCTCATAATGATTTTACTTTGGAAATTTCCCCATTTGAATTAAGGGGTGGAAAGTCATGTTTTAGATGAAGATTCATCCACAGAAGTCTAGAAGTGTAATTGGTGTATAGATTGAATATCCCAGAGGTGAGAAATCAAGATTGGATAACTAAGGAAGCATTATCATGAATGTACATATTTAATATATTGGTGATTTAGTATATAACATGTTGTTGAGATCAATTTGTTACAAATCAGATATTGTTGGGATTATGTCCCCTTATTTAGCAGGATTAGATTATCATCAATTATATACAGTATAAATTAAATTAATTAATTAATTTAAAAACTAAATATCAAACTCAGCATTTATAAACATTTAATGAAACATCAAACACCTATCGCTGAGAAATGTTTATTTAATCAAACACTAATTTTTCATTAAATTAAACATTTATGCTCCACATAAAAACTGGAGATTGGTGCATTTGCAAACAATATGATAGAATTAGCCAAATTAGTATGCTAAGAGTCCTTCTTCAGTTTCAATAAACAAGCATACAGACAAAGGGGTATCTATGAGAAGCCCGATGTCAGGATTATTATGTGAGCTAGTTCTACGCAACTTAGAGAAACACATTATTAATAGGTTCAGAATAGATATTTTATTTTACAAAACATATGTGGATGATGTGTGTATTATTTGGAAAAACAGCAAGAGAATACACGAGTTCATACAAGTAATCAACAACAGCAACAGTGATGGATTAAAACTTAAACTAGAACAAAAAAGTCATAAACGAATATATTTTCTGGATATAGACATCCAATTGAAAGGAGATTGTATAACAACGGGTATTTACATAAAACCACCACATAGTCTACTTTACATTCGAACGACCCATATTGATACAAACTGTTCACTTTTCATGCACTCATTAGAAGAGCATATTCGTATTACTCTAATGTACTGTACTAGACAGGATGAAGGAGATTAATAGAATCAAAGAAATAGCTTCAAACTTGGGATATAAAAAGCGTACAATAGAAGGACTAATTAAAAGATATGAAGGAGGCAAAAAATTAAGAACCCAAATAAATCAATTTAAAATTGCCAAGTTCACTTATAATAAAAATATCAAGGACATCATGAAACAAGTATCAGACAAAAAACATTCCAAAATAGTTTTCAAGAGAGCTCCTAATTTGTATAGTATTCTCAGAAATGATGAAGACAGGCTTAAGAAAGAAGAAAAAGCGGGTGTATATAGAATTCCATTTGAAAATCAGCAATTAGCAATTAAGAAGAACTATGTTGGGGTCAAGAAGGAATTTAGCTGTTAGACTTAAGGTGCACAAATATGACATTAATAAAGGACACTGCAACACAGTTTTGTCAAGTATGGCACAATCAGAGGACTCTGTAGTTAAATGGAATGAAGCGACTATCATCAGGACCATGCATGCATTCCCCATCATTAGCATTGCATGAAGAAAGAATTGAAATCTATAAAAGTAAATTAAAGGATGGTTGTATTAATGCAAGGGATGCAAATGGACTAGCTTCTGCATGGAAATTATACATAAAAGAAAAATTAAAATATAAAAATTCTTAGACCGTACCTGCCTTTATATTTTTATGCATTTTTATGTATTTTATTTTATTATATTACAGGTAACCCCCGTATAACACGGCACTTCTATAGCACGGATTCGCTCTAACACGGTTTGAGAATTGGTACCATCCCCCGTATAGCACGGTACTTTTATAGCACGGATTCACTCTGACACAGTTCGAGAATTGGGTAAAACCCTCGTACAACAGGAAATGTAATAAATTTTTACATACTTAAGTAATAATAGTTCACGAAAATTATTATTTTCGTGAACTATTAGTACTTAAGTATGTAAATTTTCTTTTCTCGCCTNGACATTTTTTTCTGTACCTTATTTGTATTTTTTTTTCTTTTTTTATTATTTCGAAAGCTAAGAACAGATTAAGAATGAATGTACCAAATAAAATATAAAATACTTATTTACCACTGTGTAAATAAATGCACATATATGGTATTTATATTATTTTTCTAACTTATTATTTAATAGAAATGGGTGAACATTTCTCACATACCCCAAATATTTAGTCAACTTAATTACCTTATATAACTTATTCAGTTAATAATTTATGTCAGAATTTAAAAAATTTTTGAGCAGTATGACAAATGTTTGAACAAAATGACGATTTTATAACATTTTAAATTTACAAGTACTTTCAACGGTAAATTTAAAATGTTTATAACATTTTAAATTTACCGTTTGGAACATAATAACTTATTTTTTAAATTGTAAGGTTCTATTTAAGATTCCATTATTCTATGCCTGAAGACAATCTGTAATTTGTCAAAAGTACTTGTAATAATGTTTCGAGTATAAAATAATAATACCAATAGACAGTATTTGTATTTTTCTTAGAGCTTTTTGTGTTACAATAAGCAATTTCAAGCCTTTAATCTACACAGAAAAACATGCAAGAAAACATCTGAGAAACATCTAAGTTCATTAGGGGCTGCCTATAAATGACGTCCACATTGGAAAGGAGGGGTTAAGATTCTTGGACATCCATTTACTTCATTACATTTTGTACAGTTTATACATTTTATTATTGGGTTGTTCGGAAAGTTTGTTTGTTTTTTTTCCGTGGAAAAAAAAACACAATATATTTATAATAAATAAATATTTTATTGAATTATACATCAACCATTTTGATCGAATACTGTTGTCATCGTTTCTTGTAGTAGTATGATTTCACATTCATAAAAGTTTTGATCGTTGCTTACAAAAAACTAATCCAAGTGATTTTTGACATTGTCATTTCAAGTAAATGTCTTACAGTTAAAAAAAATTTGTATAGACCGGAACAAGTAATAATCTGAGTGTGCTCGATCTGGCGAATATGGTTGGTGTGATAGCAGGTCCCATCTAAGTTATAACAGTTTCTGACGAGTTACCAAACTTGTGTGAAATTTGACATTATCGTGGTAAAACACTAAACCTGTTTTGTTGATCAATTCTGCCCGCCTTTTCTGTTTTATGATATTACTCGATTTGTTTACTCGATGGCAGTACACTTTCGAATCAATTCTTAAATTGTCTGGTAAAAGCTCCAAAAAAAAAAATTTTCTTAAAATCCCACCAAAGAGAGCATCTCTCCTTTCGTATGTGGAACCCGTATATCGAGCTTTGAAACGAAACCAATTTGTTTCAAGTAATCATAAACGGTTCAATTTGACAAATTTAATCTCTTAGTGATTTCATGTGTTGTTATTCCGCAGTTTGTTTCAATCAGTACCTTTATTTTGTTTTCATTAGCTTCAACTGGCCATCCAGAACATGGTGCATCTTCGATATTGAAATTGCCAGAATGAAATTTTGTAAACCAGTTTTGGCACAGTCGTTCTGTCAATACATCTTCTCAGTACGTCACACAATTTTTTTCTCGCTTGAACAGCATTCTTAGCTTTTCGGTACTAAAAGAGCAAAATATGCCAAAAATGCCGCTTTTGATCTTTCATATTTGATGGGACACAAAAAATAAACAATTGCACAAATTTACACAAAATTTTTTACAAATAAGTCTTAAAATGCTAGCTGTCAAAATATATAATGTTAATATGGTTTAGAATGAAAATGGCAGGAAAAATACGACTAATCTGTCTAGTGGTAAAAAAATGAACTTACTTTCCGAACAACCTAATATATTTATTTCAGAATTTCTTGTATGTTTTGTTTTTACTTATGGTATCTATCATTCATAAAGTGATAAAGACTTTAAGGGGGCAGAGTTTTGTTGGACATCCGAAGAGGAGAGGAGTTACAGAAACTTGGACAAATTGGGATAATAGGGAGAGGGGGAGTAAAAACTTTAAGAAAAATGCAGACATAATTTATGTACAGTCCCTTAGAACAGAAACAAAGATTATATTTATAAAAAACTATTGAATTAAAATTATATTGGTAGAATTTGTTTAATGTTTTTAGAAATCAAAATAGTTATGCAAAAATTACCTATCATTACAAATTAATCTCACTTTAATAATTAGGATATATGTATTAATTTACAAATATAATTAATTTCAAAATTGACAGAAAAAGTTATGTACAAAAAGCACATTTATTAATGAGAAATGACTTTATCTTTTTACTGTTTAATATTTTTATATTTTAAAAATTTGAATTAATTTTCAAATCTATTATTTACAGCATACAGAATTAATAATTTTAGTTACATTGTTTACTATTATATTTAATACAGTCGAGTCCTCTTAACAAAGCACTGGATAAGGGAACAGTTCACTTAAGAGAGCATTCTCACACATTCCCAATTTTCTCTCATTTTACATTAGCAAGACTCCTGTAACATAACAATAGATAGCAGAGCAGTCTGTTTAAATGAGCATTGGGTTGGCACTATTTTTATAGCAGCAGTCCACATGCACTTTTCTAAGGTAGATTTGTGTCCAGCTTTTATCTTAAAGTACATAAATACAAGGGCACACAGTAACACGGCTCTCTACACTTATGCTTTTGTTGTGATTTGTGTAACATTCAATTAGTCAGATTTCTAATGCATGGACAATCAAAAGATTTTTTACATTATAATAATGAACAATTTTATTGGACACACAAGAACAATTTCATTAAGGATGCACCGATAAGCAAAATGACTGATTACCGATTATCGATTAATTGACCATACATTATCGGCCGATTAGTGTTAACAAATTATTGCATTAATAGTGTGAGATCCTGGAGTTAATTATACAGTTAATTATAACGTGGAAAAAACCCATTTTTCTCCACCTGGTATTTCCATCTCCCTCGGGTCAGGTAAACAAGAGATGATCAAATATCCTCGAAAAATCAACAATCTCTTCCTTTGTTTCTAAAATAAATCTCAACACTTAATTGTTGACGCATGGAAACTTCAACATTGTTTAAAAAGCTGAAGTGTTTCTGTGTTTAACAGAAACAAAATATATTTCTATTTCTTTAACCACTGATATTTGGACAGCAACTACAAACAATTCTCCTTTTTTAAGTGTAACAGCCCACTGGTTGAGGAATGATTTTCAGCAGGAAAGAGCTGTTTTGCAAATTGTTCCCATTCAAGGTTCCCACACAGCTACACGTATCAGTGAACAGTTAAAAATTGTTCTTGAACAGTATAAGTTGACAAGTGATAAGATATTCTTAGTACTAAGAGATTCTGCAGCAAATCTGGTAGCTGGAATTAGGAATTGCAACTTAGAAGCATTATCATGCTTTATACATACGCTGCAGCTGACACTAAACGAATGCATATTTTCTAAACAAGATGTGAAAACTATAATCACAGTTAATAGAAATATTGTCACACATTTTAATCATTCTGCTGTAGCTGTAATCAAATTGGAAGATTTGCAAGAAAAGTTAGGTTTGCAGAAACACAAATTAATTCAAGATGTTCCTACTCGCTGGAATTCTACATACTACATGTTGGAACAGCAAAAGGCCCTTGTCACATATGCTATAGATAATAAAATTCCTACGTTGAGCCCATATCAGTGGTCTCTCGTTGAAAAAATTGTTCTACTTGTAAAACCATTCAAAGAAATTACTGTGGAAAGCCAGCAAACGAGAAGCCACTTCATCTTCAATAATTCCCACAATAGAGACTCTGAAATTATTCTTATCAAAAGCAAAGATCAGTAGTTCCTTTAGTGGCATTAATACCACAACAGAAGAACTAGAAAACCCAATAAAAAAAGATTTTCAGCATATATAGAAAACAAGTCTTTATGCTTGTCATTTTTATTAAATTCAAAATGAAATTTCAAAAAGAGAATATGGTAGAGGAAATCTCAATAAGAATTAAATTCTGAAGCTTCTACTTCTGGAGATGATCAAGATGGAGGTGAATCTCTAAGTTTTTGTGATTTATTTGATGAATTAGCTTCTGGTAAACAAAAGAATGAAGAATAGATGTTTTTTAAAAAGAAAGAAAAGAAACGAAAGAGACGAACAAACGTTTCGATCAAGAATTAGAAACATATTTACATTTATCCCTTAAACAAAGACATAGTGACCTATTTTTGTGGTAGAAGTTCAAAAGAACTTTTTTCTAATTTGAACAAAATAGCTATAAAATATTTAAGTGCCCCAGCATCTTCCATTGAAAGTGAAAAAATTTTCAGCATACCTTTAATGCTGAAAATTTTTTACATTTAATAGCCAGCAAAAATAGGCTATGCCCTGAAAATGGTGAAATTCTCATGTTTTTGCATTACAATTTAAGGGTTTTACAGTTTGAATATTAAATTTTTATTTCTTTTATACGTTTAAAGTTTAAACTTTATATTATACGTTATATTATACTTATAATATGTATCGATAAAAGGAATAATTTAAATTGTAAAATTTTTTTAATATTCAGTTTGTCATGTAATAAATAATAAATATATAACAGAAATTTATTAGTTTTTATTACTAGCATTGTACATAACATTCTAACAAAAATACCAAAATGTAAAATTGGCCGATTATTGAAACCGATTAATCGGGGAAATGGCCGATACCGATTAATTGGCTAAGTGGCCGATACTGCCGATTACCGATTACTTACCAATTAATCGGTGCATCCTTAAATTTCATATTAAAAAGGCATCATAAAATATATATGAAAAAACAGCACAGATCATGTGCATCATCTCAAAGGGACAAGACAAGAAGTGATTAGCAACAAGATTTCAGAGGTGAAATGACCTTGCTTGACAATACTGTAATTATTTGTTTTTACACTATATGTTCCATTAGAGAGCATTAGAAATTTTAAAGCATGGATGTTCACATCTTTTCAGCTAAGTATCCTGCATTTCTGAGAAGAAATGAACATAATGTGACTGGTAAATATACTGTACAGTGAACTTCTGATGTAACATTTTCCTGTATCTAATGTTGTTATTCAGATGGTTCAACCAATGCCCCATATAAACCCATGTTATTAATTCCTTGATCTAACATTCTTGCATCTAGCATTTTCCTGTCTAACAATCATTTATACTGGTCCACAGAAGCATAATTCCATAGCAATCTCCCCTATCTTATATTTTTTCCAACTGTTGATGCTAATACATAAAACAATTTGTCATGGCTGCACATTTGCAACCTTTCAGGCTTCTCTCCTCTCCATGGGATAAAGTGTTTATCCATCTAGAGACAAGGGAGAGGAAGTGAAGTCACATGAGAAACAGGTCTCTTTGTTTAACATATGGTCTTGTTTGCTTGTCAATCAAAGGTGAAAAGCACCAGTAGTGTTATACTATACTATATATACAGTACAGTACAGTGTAGGCAAATCTGCTCTGCTTGTTTGCTGAACAGAATGGCACTAAAGTGTAAGGTATTCACACTAAGTCAGAATATGGACATAATTCTGAAAGTGGAGAAGAATCCACTGGTGAAATGTGTACCGTTTGTCAGACAGTTTGGAATGCCTGCATCAACGCTCAATTCTATGTTGGCTAAACTGGATTCAGTTATGGAAGCCATGAACAAATATGGCACATCCATAAAACATCAGAACAATGCAAAGTCATCACCAATGGAGGAAATGGAATAGTTGCTTGTTAAGTGGTTGCAGCAAGTTCTTAAGTGCATCAATCCCTATCAATGAAACTGTACTCAAAGGCTAAAGAAGTCACTGCTAGACTTGCAATAAATCAATTTACAGCATCAAATGGCTGGATAGACAAATTTAGAAGAAGTCATGGATTCATGTACTGTAGCATTTCAGGAGAAAGTGCTAATGTCGATGCCAACACAATTGAAAAGAGAAAAGAAACTCTACCCTACCAGGTAGGGTAGAGTTTCAAGATATCTTGACAAATATATTCCTCAAAATGTATTTAATGCTGATGAAACAGGTTTGTTTATCAACATGTTGTCAGATAAGACCTATGGTCTGCGAGACAATGACTGCCATGGGGACAAATGCAGTAAAGAAAGAATAACTATCCTACTTTGTTGTAATACAGATTGTGATGAGAAGTTGGAGACTGAAGTAGTGGGGAAGTTTGCAAAACAAAGAGCCTTCAAGAATGCTCACCAATATTGAAATCAAGCTAAAGCATGGAAAATGATAGAACTTTTTCATAGTTTCTGTAGGTCTTTGATGCAAAAATGGGCCCAGTTGTGAAAAGTCATCCTGTTTGTCAATCAGTGCACCACACACCCACACAATCTTGTGTTGAGAAATGTTAAACTTCATTTATTACCCACAAACTGTACAAGTCAGTTGCAGCCCTTGGATGCAGGAATCATCTACAATTTCAAGGTAACATACCAACAAATGTTGGTGCAAAAGCTTATTTCTATGTTGTGATGTAGAATGGATGCCATGAAATTAAGGATTGCCATACTTCAAGTAATGCATTATGTCACCACATCTTGAGATGCCATCAACATGTCACAATCACATATTGCTTTAAGACTAGCTTTCAGGATTCAGATCCCAAAAACATCAAGGTGTCACTGGTGGATTATAATCCTCATGCAGAAAGCAGAATTGATGATGACGACTGACATAGTATTGCACCCACAGATGATTTCAATAGAGCACTCCTAGATTTTGGTGAATATGTGACTTGTAACAATGTTGTTGTTGACAAACTATATGTCAAAAAGGAAGTGAACACCAGTGCTATAAATGATTCAACAGCAGAACTCAGTAAATGTTCCAACAATGATCACAGAGAGCCTGAGTTTAGGTCTAGTTTTCTGAAATGCTAACAGTGAGGATGACATGCTTACTGTGTTGCAACAATTGGAGAGAGGCCTCCTCAAGAATGTTTTCAAGACATGGAAAGTCCAATATAAAATGATGGACTTCTTCATGTCCTCAGGTTCATGCTAAATTGTTGCTCATTTTTAACTGTATAATAAACAGCTTTATGGCCCTATTTATTGTATTATACAGTATACAGAATTAAAATTCATATGTGAAATTTTTCTGTATGTTTGCTATTTGGGTTTAATTATGGTGGCTTCTCAATTTACAATTTCTTGCAACTAACATTCATTTTTCCCAATCTGTCAGATAATGTCAGATCAGGGTTTTACTGTATTTACTAATTATTCAATAGAACAATAAAATTGATGACATAAGAATGGGAAATAATATGATAGGATAGTAAAAATATGTGATAAGGAATTTTAATGTTTCCATATGTATTATAAGTTACATAGAGCTCCCAAGACATGAAAAAGTGGTGAGAATCAAATACCATTAACAACCCCTTGAGTGATCTTGTTACTTTAGATAAGAGAAGCAGCCCAAATAAAGAAGCTTAACACAGCAATCCAGAAGTGCTCTCTTAAGTGGACTCAACAGTAATTAAAATCTTATCAGAAAAACAGTGTTAAATTTTTACAGTAAAACATTCATTATCATGTACATTGTTCAATTAATTTTCTAGTTTATAAAACTAAAACATGACTGTGTCATCTGAAAATGTTCATTTAAACATTTTAAGATAGTAAATATTTTTGATTTATTAATCTTACATAAAATAAAATCAATACATCATGTTTATGGCCACTTTTAGTTGAATCATTTAAAAAGACTTTTCCATTTAAGCCAGTGGTTATATTCAAAACATTTAACAAAGGGTTCGCTAACAGAAAATTTTTCCTTAACAATTTTTTTCGCTCAAAGTGCATCGGAAGGCTCTAGTTTAGTAGTGTTACAGAGTATAATACGTATATTTTAATATATTTTTTAAAAGAAACAAAACCACTGAGAAATGTTATATATGTTTAACAAGGTTTGGAAAACTTTGAAAATGTTAACAACGGGTTCGGCCGAACCTGTGCGAACCCGCTGAATATCACCACTGCATTTAAGGTAAATCTAATAATGTTAAATTCATTCATCTCCAGATTTTGTTATATTATTGTTTCTCCTGATCAATATAACTTCTTCGTGCACACCGAGGTGTATAATAAACAAAAACGTACTTACTCGTGCCTCTAACTGGTGTGTAAAATTCTACACACCGGTTAGAGGCACGAGTATGTATGTTTTTGTTTATTGTTTCTCCTGTTAATGCAAAAAGTTTCAAATGTGTTTTAAAAGAAATTTTAATATCTTATAATCAAAATGGGTTGATAATAGTAATAAGTGCAGAGACCAAACAGTTAGGAGTTGAAAATTGAAATTTGGTACACAGTTAGGATATGCCATAAGAATGCACACTAAGAAGGGATTTTTCAAAATTCTCCCTGCGAGGGAGACAGCAGGGTTAAGGATTATCCTGAAGAATTCGGCTTCTACTGTACTATTTTAGATTCAAATTTTTGTGTTTTTGTGGAAAATCAAACATATTTTTAGACCCAACTAAAAATTCTGTAATTAGCTTCGGAAGAAGGGGACCTAATTCTTGCACCTGGTGAAAACAGTAAGATCGGCTATGGAAGATAACCTTTGTAGTATATAAACCAAATTCTATAATATAATATAATGGAAGCGTTAGATGTATGAAATTAAGGTTTGTTCTTATTTTTTGCCTGGGCAACACTGGGCTTACCTGCTTGTTAATGTATAAAATATTGATATTGAATTAACCAAAAGCATTTTTATTTGTTGTTTTCTCACTAACTCTCTTCTTTAATTAAAAATATGGAAAAAATATCATTTATTCAGATGATTACATTCATTGGACTTACCATGAGATAAAACATTAATAGTTTCATTATGGAGATATGTAAGACTTCTTAAACATTCCCAAAATGTCATTTGTGGCCTGTAACCATCGAGAACAAAACGATTAAACTGTAAATAATTTGGTACCTCATCCACTCTAAGAAGATACTGGGGATCTTTTTGTTTCTTTTCATTATTTTCCAGATTATTTTCGTGTTCGTTAACAAAACGTTTCATCGTGAATGCCATGTAAATTTTCCACAATAACTTCAGTTATTTCATTCATTACACAGCATCTAAATGGTATTTGCAGAATATTCCATATTTATTCTATGATGCTATTTTATTTCACCGAAAATACATTCCACTTAATAAACATTTTAACGTGGATCAATTTATATAAATGTAAAATAATAAATTGCTAATTTTTATACACTATTTTCTTTTATTAGTAAGCAGCTGATGTATTGGTTAATTCCAATTTACACATCATATGACACCGATGCGCCACCTGACATTTTTTTCTGTACCTTATTTGTATTTTTTTTTCTTTTTTTATTATTTCGAAAGCTAAGAACAGATTAAGAATGAATGTACCAAATAAAATATAAAATACTTATTTACCACTGTGTAAATAAATGCACATATATGGTATTTATATTATTTTTGACATATAAATAAGATATTATTGATCATCACTGTGTTATATAATAATATATAATATATAATAATATATAATTAAATATGTTATTATGAAAAAAATTTAAAAATACTTTCAAAATTTTATTATTTTTCACATCTTGTGTTTGTCAAAATAAGTAATCACAGACTAAATATTATTTTGTATTGACAAGATTATGTCTTGTTTATAAAATCGTACTGCCACCCATCCTTATCAGCATAGAGATATGAAGGAGTATATGTACAGAGTTGATATTTGGCACAGAGTATTAGGTGCCCAAATCATCTGTGTATAAAAAAAAATCCAGACTCGTAGGTAGTCGGGAGACCGAGAATCGAGTCAAAATAAAATACAAAATGGCGACCCTCTTCTACAAACAGGCAAAACAGGCACTTCACCCCGCCAAAGTCAGGTGGGGAGAGTACCACCCACAGTCATTCTAAGAAGTGAACTCTGACCTTAGGACTGAACACGTAGTTTCTTGTATGTTAAATAGAATTTGTAATCTAATTTTGTAAATTTGGGAGTGCTTCAAATATGACGTTAAAACGGTTTTATGTCGTTATGGGATTTTTTTAACATTATCTAGTATAGTAAAATCGTAGGACCGATAAAAATTTGATGTTATATTAGGATTGTCGTTACATTCAATGACATTATAATTGTGTTAAACTGTATATTGTTTGTGCAAAATAAAAAAATAATTTCGGACGATACAATAGCCACGATTATTTTTTTCAAAAACGGGAACTTTTCGTTACGCATCGACAAAAATTCAACCCGGGCCGACACGCAACGGAAAGAAATTTTGAAATTAGATAGGTTAATTTCATCGAAGATGCATCGTGGACGATCTTGCGGTTGTGGCCGGCGAAGTTTGAACGTCGTGCCCAAAAGCAGCGATATCAAAGAAGATAGGAGAATGAGAACGAGACCTGCCTTGAGCATCAAAGTGATTCCGTCTCCGAGACATAGCCTTGTCCCAAATATGGTTTTGCCGTTTTACTTCTTTTATTTTACATTTATGGTTACTGCACGCGTAAATACAGTATATACTGTATTTTGGTGAGAGCAGTTTATATCTTGGTTCTAATTCTTGTATAAATTGCATGACTCCCTTATCTTAAAGAATAGAAGGCGGTCATGAATCACATGCAATGAATATTGCTAATATTTTATTTATATTAGTTGCCCTTTTGCTATTGATATCGAAAACATCTGGATCCCTGGTAAAATAACGACTTTTTCTTGTCGTGTCAGTGGTCACTTCGGTGATGAGTTTTCTAAATCTCGAGCTTTGGATGTTGAAGCCGAATCATCATTATTGCTAATAAAAGCTTTTCTAGATTCAACAGAACGTAGAAGGTTTATACGATCCTTTAAATTTGATGGGTTTCCTAATGTTTTGCACATTTTTTTTTTTTTTTACATAAAATATAATTCTCAAGTTGTTTGTCTTTCATATCAATTTGGATATACAAATATTAATTTTTTGACGGACATTCTACAATTTAAATATAACAGAAATATTGTTTTCCTTGACAGTACCGACAACAAAACGACTAACGGTCAAACTTAGAAAGAACAGATAGTATTTTACTGGAAGGTTATTTTAATATTAAATTTTTTTAAAATAATTTTAAAACGCAATGATATAAAATAAACATTATTTATGTACGATAAAAAATTGGACTATCGATAGTAATCGAGCACTAGTTGCTGGTTTATTTTAAATAGCTCTAGTGTCTGGACTTGTACAGAACCTTCGTTGGTAGTCGCCTTTTCGGTTTTTTCGTCAATACAAACATTTGAAGTATAGTCCGTTTATTCTAACCTTAGGCAACTTTTCCACGAGGAATAACTATTCCTCTAAAACTTTAAATTCGTAAGAAACAATGTGTCAAAATTATTTAATCGTCGGTAGTACAGTAGTAATTAAAGGAATAAAACTTACAAATAGAGAACGTTAAATATATAGCAATACGTTTCACCTTCTTGTGCGTATTTCACAGGTAATATAGCTGACGTTAGCGATATGAGTGAAAATTTAGTTGGAAATCTATTACATGAATTTAATTGATTGTTCGGCTGAATAAATATTTTAACCTCTTAACGTAAAAATTCTTTGATGTTTACTTATTTTCACTAAGGTCAATATTCACTTATTTTTCACACACACAATTCAACCTGTTATGTTACAAGAATGAGAAACCGCGAATATATTTTGGCTAGCAGAGAGAAAAGGCAACCGAATCTTTTCTTCTAGCCATGCACTATGTTAGAATAAACGGAGTAAACTTGCTACATTTTTCTTCAAAACTCTTCTCTCGTCCAACACTCCGTGGTATTTTAATTTGGGATATACACAATACTGAAAGCACTATAAATTTATACGATTTCTACTATATTTTTATATCTAAAAAAAATTTCAAAACGAACGCAGTGCAAAACTAATAATCTTTGACTAATATGCCTGCTTGTATGCTGTACAGTTACGCTCCAACACACTACAATAATGGAACATTAATTAATTAATAGTAGTTTGACATTTAAAAGATATCCCAAATAACAACTTTAAAACTAATTGTTTATTTAAAGAATTATATGTTACACGAAAGAGTTCATTGCGAAACTTTCCAAAGAGGATCGGGCCGAGCCGGTAATATTTTAATATTAGTTGGCAGGTATCAATTTTAACCCACAACCAAGCGCACTATTTACCTCACGCAGAGTCGGGCGCGGGGAAACTATAGTTCCCCAGTTTCAAAAATCAATTTTGGAAAAGTCATAGATTTTTCGCGGTTTTTTCATGTTAGATGTTTGTGGGAATATGTTTTTTATGTCTTAATCAACAAAACTACTTAAAATATATCGTTTTTATTTATTTATAACGAAAACAAAAAAGTCTTACGTTTTAGGAATTTTTCTGGAAAAAATCGTCAACTTCAGAAGTGTTTTTACAAACTGTAAACATGCCTGTTGCTATCTAAGCGCTGATTCGCTTTCTCGTATTTTTTTTTAACTGTCCCAACCATTAAATGCTTTCTCTCAAACCCCGGGTCAAAAATATTTCAGTATTTCCAAAAATACACCCTCTAAAATTCTACAGCAACTAGAGGTAAAAATGCAGATTATTGGCAGATAATATCGATAGTAAACTTATTTTACACTGTAATTGGTTAATTTATTTGTCTGTTATTAAATCCACCTGTAAAAATAATTGCCGGAAAAATTCCCGCGAAATGCCACGCCCCTGCAGGCTACCACTTCGAATTATGTAAACAATCGCTATAAAATCGCGTGTTTTAATCGTTTTTTTCACTTCTAATTTGCTAACGAAAAGTTGTTTGACAGTATTTAGACCAGTGTTTCACAACGGGGGCGATATCGCCCCCATGTGGGCGTTTTTCCATGTTGACGGGGCGATTACTAACAATTTATATTTTGGGGGCGAAAAACAATTTTCTGGGCTATATAGTAAAACATTATATAAAGAATAATTAGATATTTTATTCGTTAGATCGTACAATAATTAAACAAATAACATTATACTAGTCACTAGTCTATTCAATGCAATACGAATTTGGCGTTAGTCTTGGTCCTCGGCATCGGAATTTTGAAGTGAAGGGGGCGATAATAGGTAATGGTTTTATTGAAGGGGAGCGATACCACGTATTGAAGGGGGCGACGATTCGTTAGAGGTTGAGAAACACTGATTTAGACGAATAAACATGTTTTCAAAACCATTTAGCAATAAATATTCCCAAGAAACTCCACCTTTCAAACTTCCAATAATAAATCTATGGGAGACCTTTTTGCCGTTAATTGGCTTTGAAAATCCTGTTTGTACGCCTTTTATGCTCTAATTGGTCATTTCTATCATGACTGACACGATATCAATCAATGAGTGTTCTTTCAAAACCGTAACTCGGATCCACTCCCTTGGTTAGTCTCTCTAATAAAACTTCCTCCGTTAAATGCGCGAAGTACATATGTTACCCTCTGATTTTCGGTGTGGCTTCGTGTGAAAATTTTTTTTTGTGCAAATGTGAATTTTTTTCAGTGTGATGTTCAGTACTTCGAAGGAAGGTACTGAGGACATCATTTTTCATCATTTAATGGATTAAAAAAAACACGCGTTTAAAAATGGCGGGAAAACTAATGTTCCCCGCGCACTTAACCTTGGTGGGGAAATAATAATAAAAAATAGAAAAATTAATTAAGAAAAAAACTTATTTTTTTCTTTACAGATCGATGTTCTGCAACTGTAATGTCGCAGGACCGATCACATGTGTAGAAGACCTTCCCCAATCATGCTACTACAGAAAAACTAGACGAACATCCGATAGGAGGAAAGGAAAGAGAAAATCTATAAGGTGAAACATCGCCGCATATTTCGAGCAGGCTCGGAGGAAGAGGAGCGAGGTGACAAACACGTTCACGTGAAAGTCGTGGAAATCGCTAATCAACGATTCGAATTTTCGGCAGAAAACTTATTTGGCAGAGGACAATTCCGTAGAAAACATGCATGACGTTCATCTGCAATTCCAAGGCACCAGAGGAAGGGTAAGTCTCACTGTTCCTCAACTGATAAAGAAATACGATAAAGGGCGCGAATAAGGGTCGTAAAATAATGGATGAAAACGTTTATTTTCCAACTTTTTGCATGGTAAACATTCGAAGAAGAAATCGGCGATTTTTCTACGATAAATGCAGACATTTCGAATATATTAAAGTGTGGAAAAAACATTTCATATCGAACTGCTATCAGCATCTGCACGACGTTATATTAATATCGCGTCGGGCGTGTTTCTCCCCTGTGCTGAATGACGATCAACAGGAGTGTTTTCCTGTTTTTTTTTTTCACTTACACATGCACTTACACATGTTTTTGCACTAACACTTCTTGCAACCTTTTGCATCGTCACCGTTCCTTTCGTGACGTTCTTTCGTGTGTAATACAGGCTCCTTATCGTATGACGTCACTTAGTGCACACCGGAAGTGGATTGTATGTCTGTCTAGTTGGTGCGTCGGCGCCTTTGATGTGTTTTTTATCTCTTATCGGCCTTATCAGCAAAACAATGTCTTAGCCATAAAGCTAAGACGTTGTTTTGCTGATGGAAATAAACGGGGACAGCGAGTGCCAAAAAGCGCGTGGGATATTACGCGAAAAGTTTTTAAGAACTTTGGCTTCTTTGTCTGGGTACCGAACGGAATTCGGAATGTTCGAAAGTGCGTCGGTGGAAGGAACATTTAACAAGCTTTGCTTCCTTTTCCAGTCCAAGTCAATTTCTAAGTTTCGAATGAACGTGTCCATAGGTCAATTCCCGCTGAAGAAGCCATTGCTGTGTGCAACTGTGTAAATAATTTTAAAAGAGGTTCATCAATTCTGTTACATAGTGACTGCCACCATATTAAGAGGAGTGATATTAGTACAGACTCTGCAAACATGTGTTGAAGAAATGGGCTAGTTTTTTAAAACTGAAGGCATACATAACTTCTGGGTAGTAAGCGTGGCACACAGTTCCTGCAGCATATTTCGTACAGTGTGAGCTTTGCACCCTGGTATCTTGGTCCAGATTTGCTAAAAGGTGGTAGTCTGTGATAGCCATATCAAATCTATCTTTGGCTGCTTGAGTGACTCCAGTAATCCCAAGTTGTTGCAAGTCATTTTGAACAGTATAAAAGTAATAATATAGATATCATTAGATGTATAAAATTAATGAATTTAATGAACACAATTTTGAAATTAGATTGTTTACAAAAAACAATTCTGGCTAATGTAACTTAAACCATAATTCAACTTTTCAGTCATTTCTTTGCATTTTATCTAATGTAACAGCAATGATCTTTAAATGCAGTGGCGTAGAGTAGTGGGGGCGGCAAAATTTCACAATAAATAATAATAATAATATCTTGTAAAAATTTGAACCACTTCATTTCATAATTTTGTCGTACCTACGATTCGGACCGATTGAAATGAGCACGGAATTTTTCATTACTTATTCTGTGACGAAACTGAATTTTAGACTTTTGAATTGAGATACCTAAATAAGGGGGAGGCGAAATTTTCCTCCACCCCGGGCGGCTGATACCCACGCTACGCCATTGTTTAAACGTGTCAGCAAATCTTCAGCATCACGCTTAATTCAAAGGTTTTGAACTTTCGCCACAATATCCTTGTGAATTACGAGCCTGTTTTCGTCGCAAACCTGTTAACATACGATTTGTAACTATTTTTAGGATAACACACTTAATACTCATTATTCGGTCGGATGGCCGAGAGGTCAAGGTGGCAGTCTACTGATCTGGGGGACCTGGGTTCAAATCCGGACGAGTCGAAAAATCCCTAGGAGTTTTTCGGGGGTTGGTCCGTTCGGATATGTTGGGTCCCGTTTTCTGCATCAACTCTACATCAATCCATGCTTTGTGGTGTACTTGTGTATTAAATTATGTATTCTATTGTGATGCGATCGTCTAGTGGTTTCCTTGCTATTGAAATAATTGTGGTGTAGACGAAGTTTGTTCAACTTCCAGTGAATATAAATTCTGCAGCGTGAAAACAATCCTTCAACTTCTGGTGGATCTTACTGTGTCGGAATATTACGCACAGATGCTTGGCGGAGTTCAGTGGTGTTGAGAACATTGCTCAACTACTAGCGGATTTTCTTGTGGCTGAAACATAAGTACGGTAGAGCATCGATTATCCGACTCCCGATTAACCGTCGCCTCGGTTAACCGACCGCGTTCTAATCGGCAAATTCAAATGTCCGCTAGTGAAGCTTGCTTCTAGTTAAAAGATTTTTATAATTTTCCTTATATGGTGCTAAGCACTTAGGGTGCGACTATGCAGACGCAAACTTAGAGCGAGCAAGAGGTTGCAAGCGATTTAGTTTTTGCAAAGGAAAATCATACACAAACAAAAAGTGAGAAATAATGCTAGTGTGAGTGAATTTCTGGTTCTCGCACATATCTGACAGGTTTTGATATTTATTGCGTCTCGCCTCTTCTCACCACATATTCTCGCTCGCTCGCGTCTGCATAGTCGCAGCCTTATGAAGAATAAAGAAAGTATGGAATAAGGGGAAAAACATCTGGCAACACCAAAATCAGAAGCGTCAAGATCTGGCAACACTGAAACAAGTTTCGAGAAGGACCGCGTGTATCCACAGAAGGCGAGAAAAGAAAATTTACATACTTAAGTACTAATAGTTCACGAAAATAATAATTTTTGTGAACTATTATTACTTAAGTATGTAAAAATTTATTAAATTTCATGTTGTATGAGGGTTTTACCCAATTCTTGAACTGTGTCAGAGTGAGTCCATGCTATAGAAGTGCCGTGTTATATGGGGGTTACCTGTATTTTGTACAGGGATATCCCCAATTTTTCAACCATGTAAAGCAAAACTATGTAGAAGGTCCATGTTATACGAGGGATACTTGTATTATGATGATAAAACTCTCACACTATAGTATAAATGCAATCTACGAGGCGTGTCCGGAAAGTAAGTACCATTTCATTCTACTGCCATTGTAGTGGTAGTATCACAGTTCAGTGCCTGCGCACACATCTCTCTGGTTGATTGTCAGTCCAGTGACGCCATTACAGCCGGATTGTGTTGTTTTTCCACGTGTTAGTGAGCGTTCAAAATGTTTAAGACTATTGCCGATCCCGCCGACTGTGAAGTGCATTTTGTAATACGGTTTTTGAACGCAAAGAATGTTAAGCCAGTTGAAATTCACCGTCAACTTGTAGAGATTTGTGGTGAAAATGTAATGAGTGATGGAATGGTTAGAAAGTGGGTTTGACAATTCAATGCTGAATGCACTAATGTTCATGACGAAGCATGGAGTGGCTGGTCTTCTGTTGTCAATGACGGTTTGGTTGTAAAAGTGAATTAAAAAATTCCTGAAAACAGACGGTTCACAAGAAGATTGCTTTGTGATGAGTTTCCACAAATTTCAAATACTGTTTTGCATGAGATTGTTGCAACAATCGATGTTCAGCAGTGGCTGTCTTCACTGGTGGCATCTTTCTTTGAAGAGGGTATAGACAAGTTTGTTTCCCGATATGACAAATGTCTGAACAATGGTGGTAACTATGTAGAAAAATAGTTTCAGACATGCTCTTTCATGTAAAAATAAATTTTGTTTTGAAAAAATATTTTTTATGAGAGTTTTCCAAAACGGTACTTACTTTCCAGACATGCCTCATATTATTACATTAATATTCTTTTATTGTGAATTTTAAAAGTTACTGAAGTTATTAATTTTTTTACTTGGATACTATTCCAAACAGACTTGGATAATTATTAATGTTTAATTCAGAAATGTATTATTTAATGTTTATTTGAATCATATTAAACAAAATGACATGTCTTTTACCACATTATTTATCTAACATCAATATTATTATGTGTAAATTTATTGGATATTTTGTTGCTGATTTTTTTTATAATAATATCTCTTATGAATTGATAATTTTCAGACAAAAATCCTCTTCAAACTGGATGTATTTAGTATCAAAACTCCAAAACATTTTCTAATGTTGTTGCAATTCTATACTGGATTTAGTGTTTTGGAGTTTTGATAATTTTCAGATGTTAAATGGCATTTAGCTTCCATGCATGTGTGTATAAATAAAACTACAATAAATACAGATCATTTCATTAATTTGGCTAGAAGCTGTTTCTTGAGTGGAGTTCTAGAATAAAATTTGCATAGGCCTGCAATCTGAAGTTCATCATATCTATATAATAAACTTCCTAAAGCCCTTTACATTGATATTCCACCAAATAATAGCAAATTTATAGCCCGATTAATTATGGCAATTATTTGGTGGAGTGCATCATATCCTGTTTAATTAACTTAATCCTTAGCCTTCATGTGCAAGCATAGATTTGTCCTTGCTACTGCATATCACTTCAGACCAGCCAAGATTTATGAAATGCACTGTACATTCACTTAATTTGTTTTGCAAACTGGTTAAAAAAAAGAATGTATAAGCTAAAGCAAGACGATACATTATCAAAAAGTAACTGAAATGTTTCAGTTTAGAACAAATAATGCCAGAGTTTGCCATATTATCAAGCTTTAATAAGACTAATTTAATGATTAGATATAATGTAATTTGACTAGAGGTAGGCTTATTATAGCCCAATAATATGGCAGATTGTTTGGTATTAATTCAAGATTGTTTTTGTGGATTTATACAGAACAGAAAATTTCTTAGATATTGGTTTAGAATATTTATTAGATGTTGATTTGTGATTTGTAGCACAGTGATTTATTTGAAATATGACATTTCAAAATTTTCAGTAGGCCTGTTTATTTTATATTGGGTGATCAACCTAGCATCTGCAATGTCTAAATATTGATGAAATCTATTGTATTATATAGAACTAGATTATAATAATACTCAAGAGGTTTCCAATCCATAAGTTTCAACTTTCTGTAATGAATAATAATCATTACAGAAAGTTGAAATTCAATATTCTCAGTTGTTGTCATAGAGAGGTGGCTGAATTTTAGTTTCTATACTTATATTAAGATAACCAAGTGATGACTTTTGTTTTTTAAAAATTTCTCAACCACTATGGAATCTAAACAATTTCATGCTGGTGATAGACCCAAATAAAAAGCATGTGTTTGGTATACTGGGATGCTATTGCTGTGCAATGGACATTATCCAAATGCAAGTTTGGTGTGAAATGAACTTTATTCATGCTTTTTGTAAGTCTCTTAATGAGCAGGGTCATATTGTTCTCAGGACTTTGATGAGATCTATCTTTGCCTATATTGAAAGACAACAGCAATCATAGCAAGCTTGGATTGTTCACAAGCAAGTGTCTGTAGATAACTGCACAAGGCAAAATTTTATCTCTTTCATCTGGAAAAGGTAAAAGACTGCAAGATCTACAATCACTGTATTTCACCAAAGCATGATAAAATCTCTCTAGTGCCTCAACAGTTCATTTCATTACAAATTTGTTTATTCTGCAAGTATTGGTAAAGTTGGATACCATTTCATGAATCACCTTGTATTAATATTTATTATTTTTATTCTAATAATTTATCTATTGGAACTCCTATATGATGATATGACTTAAGCTAAAACTGACTAAAACTAAAATTAGAGTGGTTCTGATGACTGAATCTAAAATTACAAATATAAACACAGTCACACATTACATATACAGTGAAACCTACAATAACAGACATTCCCGAATAGTGAACACCTCTACTTAACAGACATTTTTACAATATCCAGACTCTTCAACTAGGATATCTATTATATTTACCTCTAAATAATGGATGCCATTGTCCATAACCAACCTTATGAAAATGCAATGTTCTGCCTTCAACATTCTGAAAGAATTAATTACATATGAAATATTTTAATAAAAATAAAGANTGAGAGGTTGTTTGTTTTGTGAGCAATAAAATAATTTTTACCGATACAATACCGACGATTATTATTTTAAAAAATTTTTGTTAGCCTTAACATGAAGGAAAATTCAACGCGAAGTAGGTTAATAGCGATATACTAATATACTAATTACATGGGATATAATAATATACTACACTAATAACGGTTTTTTTCATACTTTTCGTATCCGACTTTTCAATTATCCGACCAACCCAAGTCCCCAATTGAGTCGGATAATGGATGCTCTACTGTACTTTGGTGCAAATGATTGTTACTTCTTTATACTATATTATTTTATTATTATATATTATAGTTTGTATATATACTCATTTCTATGTGATATGTATCATCTATATCTTTGCACTTCTGCTGGTCGCTTCTTTTATAACTTGTTAACTTGCACTTAATTGTTGTGATTCTAATTTTATTTTATCTTCGTTACTTTTAATTATTACTGTATATTTTACACTATCTTATTTTTTCATAAAACTTTTACTTGTATAAATATATATTACGCCTGTATATATTACCTTGTAACTAATTACTCTGTATCTACCTTTGTTTAATATTCTTGTTTCCCTCCCATCATTGTACAATTTTGTTCTTAATGTTTATTAATATGCTGTATTTATTGTCATAATTACTTAGTGTTTTAAATCCTGATAATGCTCAACGAAATCAGGAAATGTAACTTATGTTATTTTAATAAAATTAAATGAAAAAGAAATGTCGGGTCCCGTCCCTCACCACCCAGCAGCCCCATTATGGGCCTGACCAAACCCATAATGGGCTTGCAAAAAGAGGCCCTCTTAGTGCCCACAGGGCAGAAAGAGTTAAAAAAAGAAATACTCATTATTCAATACTCATTGAGTACAGGAATAGAGTTAACTAGCATTAGAGTAAACAGTCAGTTTACAAAATAAAATAATTTTATATTTCATCTCATCAATACAATCTGTATATTCTAAAAATAAATCATTTCTGGACCGAAACAAATAGATATACTCTATACATTCGATTTCGAAAAATTCGCACCCACAGACAAATAAAAAACGTTGAAATACTAAACCTTAATTCCTAAGGTCTCGAAAGTTACGGCCGGATGGCCGAGTGCTCTAGGTGGCAGGCCACTGCTCTTTGGGACCCCGATAGAATCCACTTTGCCACTGGAAGTTTTCGGGATGGTGCGTCTGGATATGTCGGCTTCCATCTTGCACCACCAGCTGCTCCATTGTGGGTCTGGCCGAACTGATAATGGGCTGGCTAAAAGAGGCCTTCTTAGCGTTCACAGAACGGAGAGAGTTTTAAAAAAAGTCTCTATAGTAACTGGTTAACGAATGCATGGAGATCGTCTTGTAATATCAACCACGCTTTTTTAGTGTTTATATTAAATATGTATTACAAAAAAATATATATTGTATATCCACACAAAAATATCTGAGTTGTAAAAATATTGCGCCAAGTAAAAGATAATGACAATTTAGATGACGGTCAAAATTTTTTTTGGGAGTTTTCCTTTGGTAAAAATAAGCTTGGTGCTTTTTTTCTTTACTCTTTCCACCTTGTGGGCATTAAGAGGGCCTCAAGTTCATTATGGGTTCGGCTATGCCCATAATGAGGCAACTGGGTGGTGAGGGACGGGGGTCGAAATGTCCGGATCGACCACCCCCCGGAAAATTCCTGGAGATTTTTCGACCCGTCTGAATTCGACCCCGGATTCCCCAGAACAGTAAGCTGCCACCTTGACCGCTCGGACGTCAAGTTTGGCTCTTCGAAGCGGTAACCACAGGATTTTTATCGGTTTTGATAGAAGGAAGGAACTGGACGAATTCGAAAAGATGCCGATGGCCGAGCGGTCAATGTGGCAACTTACCGCTCTGTGGGCCCCGGGAACGAATCGGGACGGGTCGAAAAATCCCCAAGAATTTTTCGGGAGTAGTTCGTCCGGATATGTCGGGCCCCGTTCCTCACCACCTGGCCGCTCCAGTGTGGTCCTTGCCAAACCCTTAATGGGCTTGTTATATGAGGCCCTCTTAGTGCCCACAAGGCGGAAAGAGTTAAAAAAAGCTCATGTACAGAGTAGTTCGGTCGACGCTCGGCGACGACCACCAACTGAACGCTTTCAATTCGCCATTTAGCAAAATCGTTATAAAAAGTTTTAATTTGCATAAATTTGAGCTTTTGTTCTTGTGAATGAAAATCATTTGTTTCGAGAATTAAACGAAGCGTAAAATTAAGCAATAAAAATAATGTATATATTGGGAATTCCCGTGAACTTTGACCTATTAACCGGGAAGTTTCACGAACACCTTACGAGCAAGGCTTAAGTTTAAAATTTGAGCTATCTAGTAGGTTTTTCTCTTGGAGTGTATGCAGTGCCAGAAAAAATACAGCTTTTCTGGCAGTTTTTGCACTTTTGAATTGCTTATATTTCGGCAAACCGTGTGTACAAAAACCTGAAATTTTACACATTACTTAAGCATGCAAGTATCTTTCGAAAGAGATATTCAGATTTATCATAAACGTTTGTGTTACGGTTAGGGTCTTTTATCAGTAACTCTAGTTTCGATTTTTCAAAAGTAATTCGACCTCTCACAGCGCAGGATAGGATGACAAATAATACGTACCATCAATGTCTTCAGAAAAAACTTTATTCAAGTTATTTACATAGATCACAAGGCAGTTGCAAACTTTACAGACTGCACAGAGAGAGAGAGAGAGAGAGAGAGAGAGAGAGAGAGAGAGAGAGAGAGAGAAACAACTGTAAAAACCGGAGATTTTCATTTTAAAAAAGGGGACGATTTCTCGCATTCTTCTCGCCAGCACTATCGTTGAGGAGTTGTTAAACACGGAGGTCCAACTGTTTGTGGTGGAGAAATTTACTCCCGAAAATTGGCAATTTTGATTCCTGTATATATAGTCAGTCAGTGAATTTTTAATTTAGTGAACGTCTCTTCAATCCGAAAAAAATCTTTCTGGTAGACTACCTCACAGCCAATTCAGGTTATAAACTCCTTTTATTGTTTTTACAGATGCATTTATGATGTAACAAGATACAAGTTCTTAAAGTAATTTAATTAGAAAGAAATCAGTAGCAACCAGTGCCATTTTTACAATATACGATACAAGCCCTTTGAATAATTTTATAAGGCGGTATATTGTAAACGGGACTACAAGTACCGTAAAAGTGTGAAAATTAGATCATATGAAACTCATGGAACTCTTAAGCACCGAGGAGGAGCTGGTAAATTAACCTAGCTCGAAATGCATCTGTAAAAAACAATAAAAGGAGTTTATAACCTGAATTGGCTGAGAGGTAGTCTACCGGAAAGTTTTTTTCGGATTGAAGAGACGTTCACTAAATCAACATATAAAACAGCTAAACCATCGGAAAATTCAGAACAAGTGAATTTTTACTTGGTGTGTGGTCACTGTCGTGACTCTCGACATGTACTGTATATCGTTTTCATATTACTTAAAACTCTAACAATTAATAATAAAAGATATAATGTAAATGAAAGACATAAGGTAGCTGTTCCTAATATTTTATTCTTGTTGACCCTTTCCAACATTACGTTTAATTCGCCTACACTCCTCTATAACACAAAATAAATTTGACTGTTCATAAGGTTAAGACGTCAGTTTTCCGCTCTGGAAAATCCGGAATGGAATCAGAAGATCCCCGTTTGCCCCGAATATGTCATGACCCTTTATTTACTATACCGTAGTTCCCATTGTGAGTCTAACCGAACACACGATGAGTAGGGAAAAAAAGGCTTTCTTACTGTTTACGGAAAGAAAAAAAAAACACAAAACTAGAAAAGCATATTTAATAAGCATAAAAGATATATATTTATATACATGGGCAAGAGCAGAAAATTTCCAGGGAGAAGCAAACTTTCAGACAAATAATTGTTTGTTTTGTGGCGTAGTAAACACTAGTATTGTGTTTTATTCCAAAGACACATGGCAAGTTTTCCATCAAATTCGTTTATTATAACTTATTACAGTAGAGAATTTACATAAAACAATGAGTACATAAACGGTATCTCTATTATTGCCACGTATGACGTTCGCCACCTCGTGGTTTGATTTTTACTAAAATCAGTCTTGGAAGAATTATTTCTAGAAATTGCTTTTCACAGCAAACAAAAAACATTACATAGGAGAAAACAAAAAGAAAAGTAAAAACTAGATTGAAAGAACACATAGCGGACCTAAAATACAATAGAATAAATTCTGCATTTTACGAACATTGTACTATAAACAACTGCAATATAGATAAAGATAACGTAGAAATACTGCATAAAGAAAAATTAACTTACAACAGGAAGTTTAAAGAAACCATAGAAATCATGAAAAGTAAAGACAGTATAAATAAAAACTTAAGTCTTAAAATAAACGAAAACTGGCTTAATATATTATAAATAATTTTTTTTCTGTGAAAAGCAATTTCTCCTAGAAATAATTCTTCCAAGATAGATTTCAGTAAAAATCAAGCACAAGGTGGCGAACGTCATACGTGGCAATACTAGAAATACCAGCGCAAAAGACAAAAAGGGGAAGGGGCGGAAACAGCTAAAAATTTTTACAGTTGTATTGTATCAAAATCTACCTAAAAGGGAAGATTCTGGAAGATTTTAACCTTTTAATTTGTAATATATTGTGGCCGCCAGCGCCAGAGATCCTGAACACTGTCTGGCAACACTTGCCAAGATCACGAACTCTGTCTGGCAACACTTGCCAAGATCACGAACTCTGTCTGGCAACACTTGCCAACAAGAGTGGCTGGCAACGTCAAAAAAAGAAAAGGCGCGAAAGTTCGTGGGATTTTGTCCGGGTGTTGCCCGAGGATGTCTGTGACAGTTCTAACCTTTTCTAATAAAGTTCTTTTTTGTTACTGTTCGTGTTTGCCTGCTTAATGTTAGATCTAAACATCAGTAGGATTGAATGACAAAATATATTAGTTTATTTTCAAAGATTAAAGCAGATTTTACATGTTTTTAAATTATACAAAGTATAACCAAACGTACGTCTATATATCGTTTATGTACTCATTGTTTTATGTAAATTCACTACTGTAATAAGTTAAAAAAATATATATATTTTAGTTGACTGAAGAGAGGCAAAGCCCGAAACGAGTACAAAACAATGTACTGTATCGACTCAACTAATAAACGAATTCGATGGAAAACTTGCCATGTGTCTTTGGAATAAAACACAACACTAGTGTTTACTACGCCACAATTATAAAATAGGACACGGTTTCAAAAAACAAATTGTTTGTTTTATTAAGTTAAAGCAACGCAACACTTGGATGATCTGCGTAGGGACGATGACTTCAGGGAAGTCTTTTAAGGAAAGCTGGATTCTATTCAGGTGTTATAGACGTGGATGAAACCCAGAAAACTTCACGTAGCCAGTCCGTCTAGCTGGGTGCGAACCCACAACCAAATTTCGTGTGTTCAGGAAACGGGACCGCTTGGCTACTGATAGGCCAACCAATAATTACATCAATGAATTTGTATTTAATTTTTTGAGTATTTTTCACAAATAGATTATAGAATACAGTATCGCATGAATATAAAAAGGCATATAAAGTATCACGTGGTAGAGGGTTTAAGGTTACATAAATCTCAATCACTTTTACGATTATTGTTGAGACTTAGAAGTTCATACGATGTTAGCGCATAATTACAAGCAGATGGCGCACCAAGTTTTATATGTGATATCGTGTGATCTACGTAATATACAAGCGTCTAGTCCCTGAGCGAGGCCTCTAGTTTTCGTAATACTGTACAATTCATTACAAATTAAATAAAGATAAAACCAATAAACTGCATTATTAAATTACATAACAGAAACTTTGATTCTACAGAACGCTGTTCTTGTCGTAAAGGGACGATATCAATACAAAAAATCATTCATTTATGAGCAATCTAAAAATTTAACTTATTTTCATTTTTAACTAGTACAAAATACGAATAAAGCATTCGTAATTTGTAATATGACCAGAAAATACCACAAATCGTTTGTTTAGTTATGTTATGGCAACGCAACACTTGAGTGATCTGCCTTCCAGGAGGTTTTTTTAAGGGTAACTGCCCGTTATTCAGGCATTACAGACGTGAAGAAAACCCGGAAAACTCCACGTGGCCAGCCCGTCCGAGCGAGGCGCAAACCCACGACCGAACTCTCAGTGTTCAGGGTGTGGTGGTGTGGAGGACAAAAAAAAGGATGACAAAGAAGTAACTATAAATTAAACAGGATTTTTATTTAACTACAGTTACGTGGTCCTTCGTACACCTGGTTCGTTTACACTGAACACACTTGATCCCAAACTATAGTATGCACACAAGTTCGAAGCCGCCCGACAAAATTCTATATGCTTTCACGGGCAGGAGACACGTGCTCGCGACAATGCAAAATTATGGTTTGAAATACTACAACTAACTTAAATCTATCTTAATCTAACTTATATGCTAAGGAAGAAGGGTGAAGAAATTAAGAGATACGAAGAGAAGAGACAAGTTTAAAGGACAGATTTTGTAAAGGTACCCGGGTAAATTTGGCAGTCTCCGATCTTCTCTATATCGGTACTTGAATTAAATCAATTTTCTTTCTCTTGATTCCATCTCTTGAGAATTCGAGAGCGTTTTTGAAGTCTTAATCTGGGTGTCCTTCTAATTTTCGTCCGTTCGCAGACAACTTCCAAGCCTCCTCTTTTTGTCCCAAAACTCTTTTAGGCGACAAAACTTTGGCTTGCTCCTTTTTCCGTCTGTACATCTCGGACGCTGACCCAAAAGTCTCTTGTTCGTTTTACTGATGGCCTCCAGGGCTTCTTAATGTCCCCTTTGTCTTCTCCCTTTGTCCTTGGACAAAGGTTGTCCCCCACCCACAGAAAAAGAATAGGTTAGAAAGTTCTAGAAACAGACATTAAAGACAAAGGAATTTAGGAGAAATAAAACTTATATCTACCCCTATTTACAAAGACATGGCGTACCGCCACAAGGGTACGAAGATCACTTGGCCACTGGTGGGCAATTTGAAATTTAGAAAAGTGAACTAAAGAAAAATCAAACAACAAAACATTTACTTGGTTTGATTTGGAGGAATACGCAACATACAGACGATTTGCCAAGGGATTGCCCGGAAGGACTTTCTTTGAAAAATTGGCCTTTATTTAGATTTTTATTGAAGAAAACCCTGAAACTCCACTCGATCAGTTCGTTTGTGGGACACAAACTTGAGATCGCTGAACACTGAACATTAGTGTTCATTGTTCAGTGACCGTGAAGTGACCAGTGGCCGAGTGTTTTATGCACTCGACCACTGGTCACGTAACTGATGGGCGTAAAAAAGATGATAGTGCTGTCTCTAGTCTTTATTTATTCTATGAGATGGACCGCACAATCGATATTCGTGGAGTTGTTAAACGACATAAATTTTGAAGATATATATATATATATTTTTTTTGACTTAGTAGGCAAAACTTAGAGCATGCACTGCCTGTAAATATCGATTCTCTGGCACCAAGTTTACAGAATACAGTATGATTATCGAATTTTGGATTTTTTTAAATTTGTACTTTTTCTGCCCTGTAAGCATTAAGGGGGTCTTTTTTAATGCCTTATGGATTCAGTCAATCCCACGACAGAGTCTTTGGGGCCTGAAATATCCGAGATAGACAATTCACGAAAAAATTCCGGAAACAGCTCGGTTCGATTCCTAGTCCTCCAGACAGGAAGGCTCAGAGAAAGCAAAAGGAGCAAATTGTCCTGGGCCTCAAGGCAGTAGGGGGTTCTATACATTGTCGATAAATAAAAACAAAAATTTTTCTTCTACTTCAATATAATAATTAATTTACTACGGCTTTTATCGTGGATTCGGCCAGGCCAACATGGAGATCAGTCATGAGGAACAGTTTTGTATTGAACACTCTTTTATATAATACTACTGGTTAATTAATAATGATGTTTATTAGACCCGTAACACATCCGACTGGGGTGACGACCAAAAACAAAACTAACTTACAAGTTAGACAAAGACAAATTAGTTCATATTTCCCTCCCTGAGGCTCTCTTGTGGTCTTTTTGTTTTTTATATAACTCTTTCCGCCCTGTGGGCACTAAGAGGGCCTCTTCTTGCAAGTCAATTATGGATTCGGCCAGGCCCACAATGAAGCGGCCGTGTGGTGAAAGACGGGGCCCGACATATCCGGACGGACTACCTCCCAAAAAATTCATGGGGTTTTTCGACCCTTCTAGATTCGATTCCGGATACCCCAGAGCGGTAGGTTGCCACCTTGACTGCTCGGCCATCCGGCCAATAGCCGAGCGGTTCAGATGGTAATGCATCTCTGGGAAATCTGGAATCGAATCCGGACGGGTCGAAAAACTCAAGAATATTTTGTAGTGTTGCCGTCCGGATATGTCAGGTTGAGGTCCGTCTCTTACCACACGGCCGCCCCATTGTGGACTTGTCCGAACACATAAATTGGCTTACTAAAAAGGACCTCTTAGTCCCACAAGGTGGAAAGAATTAAAAATGAAAATACTTTCATCAAATACAATTTGTATAAATTTTATGAAAACGAGATTGCTTATTAATAATACAATGCTAATATTAAAAAGAACGAGTGAACTTCTGATGAGAATCGTATAGAAATAAATTCATAAAAGAATATTCAAGTGCAGCGGGATTTAGCCGAAAAATAGTAAAGATGAAAACATTAGTACTGAGATAGCCCGCCAGGTTTCTAGCGTCGCTGTTTCTGAGCCACTCGAGAACTACTTAGGAGTTGTTTCGTGGTAAACGTGTCGTTGGTAGTAGTATAAACAGATTTATATGAAAAAAAAGTTGATTTTAGACAAGAAAATGATCATTTGAATGACATTTTTATACATCGAGATAATTGAAATATTTTGCAATGACATCAATACATTTTGTAGTTCATCCGCTACCGGGAAACGAAGATCAATTGAATGAAAGGTGAGGCTTAGGAAAGGCTAGGGTTAGAGCTAATATCTGTTTTCATTAATTTGATATTAAATAAAGCACGAGAAAGTTATTTCGAACACAATTAGTTTAGTTAAATTATTCTTTAGTATATAATATGAAATCAAAAAAGAATTCCAGTTTTTTTTTTTTTTTGGAAATTTGATAAAGTTACTGTTAAGTAATTCTTGTATGTAACATATATATAAAAATTACCTAATAGTAACTTTCTATTTAATTTTTGCTTATCTCAAATGTCTTTTTGATGAAATTTTTTAATAATTTTTAGAATCAATTCCAGAAAATAGTTTTGATATGAATTAGTGAATTTCTTTTTATATTTGTTGTTGTCTACTTAATTATTATTATAAGAATTTTATCATCCATCATCAAAACAGATTGGTACTTGCATAGTAATTGAATGAGTCAAATTTACATTATTAAATTATGTTCAATTTCTCAAGCTATTATTACACTGAAATAAATCTATTTTAATTCACATCTAGAAGAATAAATGAACTGAAAGTAATAAGAGTTTTTCTCTTTTTTTTTTTTATAAATAATTATGTTAAAAGAAAAGAAAATTTAGTTAAACTTTAAAGGAACTCTTTGAAAAAAGTTTAAACTTCTAATCAAGAAAACATTTATGCTTGTTTTTTCAGTTTTCTTACTTCAAGCAAATGAAAGGTGAGGCTTGATCAATTCTATGTATTTGTATCAAAGAATAAAATATATGTATGGGCATCTTTCATATAACACGATAGTTAGGTTTAGAAAAAGTGCCGTGTTATGTGAATCCATGCTATACAAAACAAAGGACTAATATGAAATATAAGGTTAGATTCTAAAATTTTGCAAAAGTGTATAATTCTGTTTTTCACTAAGAGAAATATGTTTATTAAAACAATTGATAATTTATTTCTAATCGATAATTAACTAACAATCACGATTAAAAGTACTATATGATGCGTTAATATTAATTTAAGTTAAACAAGGACATTTTCTATTTACAAAGTATAGTTTTCTGAGATTTATTTATTTATTTATTTATTTTTTTGTCAATCTTGGTCAGAAATATTGGTGTCTTCATTTCTTTATTTTCTTATTTTTATCATAAAAAATTTTTATGGATGACAAAATGAAAATTTGTTCTAGAAGGCCATCATTTGTTCAGTTGAGTATTAAGCAATTTTTCTCCAGAATTTGTGTTCAAATACTGAATAGTTGGAGTTGGGAACAGTTCAAGTACTGAGATACTGCCATATTTTGTTTGTCATTTTTAACCTACTTTAGTCATTTTAAACTTTTTTTAATAATACCTAAAAATATTTAAATAAACTTTACTAAATACGAAAATTAATCTATAAAACCAAACCACTGTGACAGTTTTAAATGCTAATGTCTGAAAGCAACGTCAGCAATATTTGGTTGATAGGAAAGCTGGAACAAGGAAGAAAAAAATTGCACTATTGGTTTTCATTAAAGTAAACCTGACAAAAGGCACAAAAACAAATTTGAAAATTTCAATATTGTAACATCCATAGACAAATTTGAAACAACTTGCATGTTTACTTCAATAAAAAATATCAAATAAGGGAGTTTGCAATTAAAAATTGTGAAATTTTATATGGACAAATTCTCAAATTGTGCTAGAGTGAAATTACAGGTAACCCCCATATAACACGGTAGTTACGTTCCAAAAAATTGCTACATTATGTGAATCCATGTTATACGAAACAAAGAACTAGTTCGAAAAAGAGGGTTAGGTTCCAAAAATTAAAAAACATGTTATTATATTTTCATAATTAAGATAAATATCTTTATTAAAATTTTCTTAAGTGATACATATTAATATAAATTAAACAATGTTTTCTTTGTCATCACTAAAAGCACTATTAACCGAGAGCGTTTTCTTTTTGGCAAGTTATCCTTATCCTCTGAGCATTTTTCTGCATTATCTTCAGATCCATGCTTTACCTTTTGCAAAAAGTATGTAATTTTAGATTGCTTG
>NW_019385039.1:210713-240155 GCF_000671375.1 Centruroides sculpturatus
ACGACCACTGTGCCGGGTGAGACGTTGTTGAAACAAAAAAAGTTATGCATTCCATCACGTACATAAACAGTGTCGTAATTCGCCAAGTGCGAATCAGCAAATTCGTAAAATTTTTGTTTATTTTGAACAATCCGGATAATCGAAAATCCGGATAATGGAGGTCCGGATAATGGAGGTTCTACTGTATAAACACAGTCACACATTACATATACAGTGAAACCTTCAATAACAGACATTCCCGAATAGTGGACACCTCTACTTAACAGACATTTTTACAATATCCAGACTCTTCAACTAGGATATCTATTATATTTACCTCTGAATAATGGATGCCATTGTCCATAACCAACCTTATGAAAATGCAATGTTCTGCCTTCAACATTCTGAAAGAATTAATTACATATGAAATATTTTAATAAAAATAAAGAATTGGTTCAAATACTCTTTCAGCTGATGAATTTTGACTGTAGGCATTGAATAAAGACTGACTTAAAATAGGAATTTGGGAGTAGGGTAGGTTATAAGAATTCAAACAATATTCTTTATTTGTTAGAGAACTTTAATCTGGTTCAGTTGTTAATCATCATTTATTGTTACACATATTAATGTTGTTAAGCTTCTGTCTTATTGTTGGAATTAAGCTTATGATACCAAAAAACTTTTTCAAAGTTATTCATTCGACAAGAACTAGTATTCATTCGACAAGAAGTAGTAATGAAAAAGAAACTTAAGATCAAAAATGCAAGAAAATCAAATATCTTCCCACACTTTAAAGTGGTTGGCAAATTGTCTTTGTAACACGACCTTTGAACTTTCACCAAATAAATGCTGTTGTCGTAACCATTTTAACAGCTTTGTGGTGGCTAAAGTGTAATTTTTAATAAATCAGTTACTGAAAAAAGCAATGTTCAAAAAGTTACATCTACTCAGCAACTACAAAGCAGACAAATCCCTGTATTGATTTTTATTGGTCGCTCAGATCATAAATGAAGTTATAAATACAGTAATACCCCGAACTTACACGATAGGTGGGATCACGCGGTAACCACGTAAGTCGAATTCGCGTAAATCGGGGTATAATTTCCCATATAAATACATACAAATAATTTTTAATTGGGGCCGGAGACTAAAGAAAACAATAATTTAGAAGTNGTTTTAAAAATTTTTGTTCTAGACTACTAGAATAAAACCGACATTTGATTTGTACCGATGAAGGTCAAATACGGGCGCATATCAATCGAAGGGTTTAGAAGTGTATATAGGACAGACAAACGGGCAATTCTATTATATATAAAATAAATTTTAAATAATTAGAACTCACATTATTTGTCTAAGTTGAATTGGTACCATCCCCCGTATAACACGGTACTTTTATAGCACGGATTCACTCTGAAGAATGCCAAGGACTGCCAAGACCTATGTCCTGGATCTGTAATTTAAAAGATTTCAGTATAACATAGCCTCTTCTTTAAGGACTTGTCATACATAGGTTGCACTCTCCAGTCCCTTTGAAAAAGTATACAAGAATACATATACAACTAGTGTTTCCACCTTTTCAAAATCACTGATCTGGACGGCAGATCAGGTTTGCTTGAACAGAAGTTTTTGACGCATGCACAATGTTATTTTACAATGCAAAGAATAATGTGCATAGCATTTCTAAATCAGTTACAGTTAGGGACTAGGGACTTGTGTAGGAGTAACCTAAATTAAGAAAGAACAGGTACAGATAACTTAGCTCTATTGGATATTGGAGAGACATGTACGATCATACATGGAAAGGACAAAAATAAAAAAAAAAAGGTCAACAGGTTGCGCACCACACATAAACAGACTAACTAACATGGCAGAATTGCAGATGAGTTTCAGTGAGTGTGAGTTCTTTCGCTGTTAAAATAGTGTAAATTTGTAAAAATATTTGTGAGAACTTTGTTTTACCGTAATTTCACAATTTCTACGAAATTCCTGGACAAAATTAATAGTTCACCTGGACAGTGAGTCAATTCCCAGACTGTCTGGGTGAAAACCAGATGGGTGGTAACACTATATACAACATATGCTCACAGATTAGTGTATCACTCTATCTAGATATTCTAGTGCAAATGATACATAGGTTTTTTTGGGATAAGACCAAGCTTTCAAACATATTACAGACACAGTTTGCCAAATTGACAGAATCCATATACTACAAGTATAATTTACAGCACATCTTAAAAGACCCTTGTATTAAAACTCAAAGGACATTTCTTTTTTCTATTTTTGATGTTTGGAAATGGGTTTTGAATTTAAAGTTTAATTTATATGTATCCAATTTTAATTTTATGTTGACGGTTATTTGATTTTTTAATTTTGAAAGTTATTCTTCATTTTATCGTTTTAATGTTCTATTCTGTGTGTTTGAATGTTTGGCTTCCCAAGGAAGGTCAGTTAAAATGACCAAATATTGTTCATTTAATTAATGTGAATGTTCATTTTCTTGCTGCTAAAAGATTTCCATGGAGTTCTTGTTGCAGTAGATTTAGAGACAAAAATTAAAATATAATATAATAGAATAGTAAAATGGTTTTAAAAAGTTGCTCAAAATGTTTTGTCTATAGATAATTGGACAAAATACAAAGATCAATTTTAATCAAATGATATTAATGTTAAAATAAATATAGGCATAGTTGAAAATTAAAATAAAGATTAACATATAATATTACTAATTGATTATGTCAATTTAACCAATTATTTATGAACACTCAAACAATATCAGCCGATTGCAAAGACAGAGTTTATGTTAAACGACAGTTAACAGTCAAACAGCATCTAGATGTTGGCTGACTGAACCATGACTTAAAATGCATTGCAAAGATGATGATCTATTTCTGAATGCCATCAAAATGAACCTAAACAAAACATTGGCTATAAATGCTGTCTAAACTGTGGCAAGCAAGAAATGTTTCCAATGAAATTTTTCTGAACCATGGTCTAGATCAGGGGTCCCCAAACTTTTTATCCCATTGACCCCTTTATAGAATATTTGCCTTCTTATTGACCCCAATAAGACGATAAGACCAAGGATGTTTGTTTTGGCACCTCAGGAATTTATGCTATCCCATTAGAAGACCAGTGGTTTGGTTAAAGATTTATATATGTAGGAGCCATCACATGTAATCTTACACAGAATTCAGGAGTATCAATGCACAGTCAGTGATTTGGGCAGTATGATACTAGCATTATATGCAAACCTGCAGCAGGTAGAAGTTAAATGGGAGGAGGCCAAAGAAAATTAGACCAACCAGGAAACCTTATATCATCAGATATTTAGAGACTGGAAATTTACCAGTAAAAGCACTGAAGCCCATAATAAACAGCATTGAGTCAATTACAGGGATATAGACATTGTCATCAACTTACCAGTCTATATTTTAAGTTACTCTAATGCACAACCTGAATTATATTATTTATTATACTATGTTTTGTTTTTACTTTATTTTTGCATTCTTTTTGCTGTTATCTTTATTTTTTTATTGGTTAACATTGTATTTACCAGGTGTATAAGCTTAAATTTGCTGTTTTTTAGTCAGAAAAACACATGTTTTTTTCTTAGAAAGCAAAAACGAATTTATTCAAAGTACTTTCCCTCACTAGCGACACATTTTTTTCCATCTCTCGGGCAATGTGTGGATACCATGCCAAAAAAATTCCTTCTCTTTCGAGGCAAACCACTAATCAAGCCATTTTCGGACGTCTTCGTAAGAATTGAAGTGCCGCTCAGCGAGCACTTGGCCCATCAATGAAAACAGGTGATAGTTGGAAGGGGCCAGGTCTGGTGAATAAGCAGGATGGGATAGCACCTCCCAGTTGAGTGTCTCCAAGTAGTTTTGGACCAATGTTGACACGTGCGATGGTGCATTGTCGTGGAGGAAAATCTGCTTGTCGTGTCTTTGCTGATAATCTGGCCTTTTTTCACACAAAACACAGTGCAATTTGATCAGTTGTTGGTGGTAGTGGTGGGCATTGACAGTTTCACCAGGTTTCAACAGCTCATAGTAGACAATACCCTGCTGATCCCACCAAATGCAGAGCATTGTCTTCTGTCCAAAGTGATTTGGTCTTGGGGAAGATGTTGATGGTTTGCCTGGATCAACCTACAATTTCTTGCATTTAGGATTCTTGAAATATATTCATTTCTCATCACTAGTTACAATTCGATGCAGAAACGACGTTCTTTTTTGTCTGGTGAGCAAGATTTCGCATGCGTTTTGGCATCACTCCATCTGCCTATCGTTCAATTCATGTGGCACCCATTTTCAGATCTGAATTTTTCCCATGGCACGTAGACGCATGGAAATGGCGGGTTAAGTAACACCCAATTGCTTGGAAAGAATTTTTTGCAGTTGGGTATTATCCTCATCCAAAAGAGCCTGCAGTTGATGGTCCTCAAACTTCCTGGGCCAATTTTCACGCTTCTTGTCGCTCAGATCAAAATGTCCATCTTTGAACTGATAAAACCAATCTCTGCACGTGGTTTCCGATAAAGCACTGTCGCCATAAGCCTCCACAAGCATTCGATGTGCTTCGGCAGCCGATTTATTCAAATTGAAGCAGAAAAGCAAAGCTTGCCGCATATGCTCTTTTTCTGGCACAAAAGTAGACATGATTAATAAAAAAAAAATATATATGTTGTTGTATGAAATTGCTGATGATGTGCACTGATTAATGTTGACAGATGTCAAAATCATCAAAAAAAAATATGGTTTTGTCATGGTAACTTAATATGTCTGCTTATGCCATCTATTAGCAAACAGCGGATTTATGCTTATACACCTGGTAAATTTATATGTATTCTATTTGTTTTCGAATGCTCATACATTCATTTGGGTTAACTTGTTTTGTGTGCTAACTGAGGAAGACCCATTAATTTAGGATCAAAAGCATTTTTAAGTTACTAAAAATAGCTGTTAGATTTACAAGCTATGTTTTCATGTAGCATCAAAGTGAAGCACATGTTAACACAAACAGGCATGTGACAAAATGTAAAAGTATTGCATCCGAAATGCATAGTAAATATAAAGAATATGAAGATAAGCTTTTGTCTCTGATTAAATGCGGTCCAGGCAAAAAAAAAAATGGTGGTTATTTCTGTAGAATTAACCCATGAAGTTTTCATCAATTTTTGAGGAAATATTTTTTTGAAAAATTGAGTTTTAAAAGGAATATAAAGAAAACCGCACCATTGATATATACATATCTATTACTTATAGAATGTAAAAGGTTTCATAAATGTAAACATTTAAAATGTATTTGAGATTTATATTTATGAAATATAACATATTAAGCTGTTTAATTTCAGATAAAAATGATTGTACAGCACAAGAGATTCTGATAATAGATCACATGACAGTATTACTGGTCACATGACTGAAAATTACTAAATTTGTTAATGATTCTATGAATTCAAAATATATTCAAATTTTTATTTTGCATATCTAGAGGTTGAGATTTACTTTGGAATCTCATCTACTGAATTTGATGAATAGGAAGTGGAGAACTAAGTAATTTTGTTCAATTTAAATGTGTAGATATTTAAGCCAAGAAAAACATTGATATTTTTTTTTGTTTTAAAGAAATGTTAATTATTATTTTGATAATGCCAATATAGAGTTAGAATATTATGTATTAAAGATTGAAACTTTAATTACTTTTATTATTTTTAAGGTTAAAAGAAGTTGCTGACAGAACTAATAGATGTGGATATAGTGTACCATCAGTTCTTGCACAGCTAAAAAATGTCTCAATAAGGCAATGTGTTATTGGACCATCTCATATTGTTTTCCTTCTTGAAGTATGTATTTAAAAAAATTTTTTAAATGTGTAAAAATAAGAGAATATCTAATAATTTAATCAGTTTTCATTAATTTTTAATTTCAGACTTATAATAAAACTTTTAAATCATATTTAAATATATACATTAACATCCCAAAGTCCAATGTATTGATACTAAGTCAAACAATTGCCGTAATTAATTGGACTATTATTATGCTATAATTAATAATTAAAAGCTGAGTAATTTGGTACTAGGGGTTGATTAACTTTAATAACCTTTAGGCTCAAGTAATCAATCACACATATGCACAAAAGACACCTTTATTTTAGCACAAATGACATAGCAAAAAATAATTTGCCTTTATTCTCTGTTAATGGTTGTTTTCCCGGCAAGCTTTTCTTCATACCACCTATAACTTTTTTTTTTACATATTTACATAAACTGAATAAGCATACAGATGTTATCTATAACTGTATCATACACAAATACAAATACAAGCACCATGCCAAGATGAAGTTGGCATAGAGGGCCATGGGTGTAAGATGTCTCCAATTAGTGAGATAAAGCCCTATAAACATACATTTAGAAGGGAAGCTTGGATGGAAGTCTTAAGTAGCATGAGTGATAAAGCTTATTCATAGTACATACACTCCTCAAAAGTGAAATCACAACATTATGAAGGAATGCATGTAGCCACATGCACATTACAGCATTGGTAGAGGTGATGGAGATATGCAAATGATTAAAAGAACAAACAAAGATATGCAACCGACACCTGTTTATTCAGTAATGTACAGTAGACCCCTCTATAATGCGGAGATATGTTCCTCGTTATATGAATTTCACGTTGTAGGAATCCTTAAATACATGAGCCAATCACAGCCCGACACATGTGAAGTTTACGGACTACGGCTGTTTGAAAGGTTTTCTTCCATAAAATTAATCGATTCTAGACTAATTCGACTTAACATTTCCAAAACACGTATAATTTTTTGGGAATAATCCGTATAAACTATGCTATAAACAAAAAATTGTAGGATTACTTACTGAGTGTGCACTGTTCGACGTTGCCATTGCTTAAGCTTGTTTTCGTCGCAGACCAACGCACCAAACTGCGCCCGCGATTTCTGATGTTATTTTTCTGCGAAAACTTTGTTGAACTTTGGAGACATCATTAATATAAATAATTTTAATGGCCGTTGAATAAGAAATGTTTCTTTCACAAGAAATGTATAAAATTACAGTACTGTATTAAACTTATGGTACCTAATTTATATACTGTACAGACTATAGTAAACAACTTACTCGCCTAAACTCTCTGTAGCGTGGCGCTAGACGGTGGAGAGTATATATATAATTATAATAAAGTTAAAATAAATTAAGTTAATATATAATTATATATACAGTACCTAATTTATATGTAATTAATATATAATTATATGTACAGTACGTAATTTATATATAATACTGTACAGATGATAGTAAACTCAATTTACCCACCTAAACTTTCCGTAGTGTGGCGCTGGATGGCGGAAAATAGTTTGGCTGCTCGTCCGCAATGACGAGTTGGTGATGACATTTTATCGCATTTTACGCATCCCTTTTAGCGTCTTTATACGAATATTGTTGCAATTTTTTCGCCGCGTTATAGGAACCTACATTATAGGAACTCGCGTTATAGGGAGGTCTACTGTATATAGCTCTTGTGGACAGCTATACAGGTTACTGTATCACCATACAGTAACCTGTATAGCATACTATCAATAAGGCAATTAATGGTTGCAAGAGATATCCCTTGCCAAACTGCATCCACTGTGGCATGCATTTCATCTACAGTATGTGGTGGTGGTGGTCCCTGGTGCATCTGGGAGAGAGAGCAGGCGAAGCCAGGAAAGGATGTGAATTTTGTTCAGGCTGGTGAGAGTTTGCTGTGTGGTGTGCAGTCACGCATTATCTTGCTGGAATAATATGTCAGGAGCATCCTGAACCTGTGTACTGGTCCTCTGTCAGATTACCAGAAATGTGCACCAGGCTGATCGAACATGATAACTCCCTAAACTGTGATGCCTAATGATGCTCAGCAAAAAGGACTGGCATATAGCGTTCCCTGGGATACTGCCACACCCATCCATGGCTATCATTCCTTCATAGAAAAGCGGGATTCATTTCTAAACAATACCCAATGCCATTCAGTGGTCCAATTATGATGATGACACTACACCAGGCATGCAGCCATGTCAAGAGGTTAATGGCATCCTGGTTATCAGTTGCCGTTTGTGCAGTCCAACTTCATATTTGAGGACATATCGATTTCCTAATGCATCAGGAAATCGATATATTCTCAGACATTCCTTTCTAATAAACAAGATTGCCGCATTGTTTATTCTCCAGTTCCTTTTGTGAGCACTTTATCTTTATGCATAGCCTATCTCTTCAGAAGTTGTGGTCTTCTTTTACGATTTGTTCTCCAGCCTGCCTTACTTAGGTAGTTATGTAAAGATAGGGACAGTGTTTTCATATATAATTTTGTTGTGTCAGCTATTATTGGGAACAACATTAATGTACATTGGAGCCACTCCAGAATTTTGCAAGTTCAGGTAGCAGAACATCAACAGGATATTGCCAGTAATAAACTCACAACTGAGCTTTCAAAAAGAGTATGCCCCTTTGGGCTAATACTAGATTACTGAGATGGTGCTATGACGAGAATGTTATTCTTATGGGAAAATTTTTATATTGCATTGTTTTCATCCTGCAATACCCCCACCATTGATATTTTGCATTTATGGATGGAATTATTTAAACAATTCACATTGTCGATGCTCTAAAGATGTTATGCTTGGGATTTATATTTTTGTTGATAATTTTGCATGCATCTCATTTTCATTAGACTGTTCTCATTTTTTTTGAATATTTGATATTTCAATCTTGTGCTTTTACTGAATTTAAAAAAGAAATGTTGCATTTATGTTCTATTCTTATGTTTAAAATTTGTGTTTGATTTTTGCCTAATGACGAGGCTGTGCCTTTGAATTTTTAATAAACACATGTTTTTAATATCAGTTAGGTGTGATTACTCTCCCATGTAACATTCTTGCCATGAAGTGAAAATTGTGTTTGTTAATAAGCTTGTACTGGAATGTCTGGCAGTCTAACAAGATGGAAGAAGTAAACAGTGCTATGTTTGCAGACTTATTTTGTGAAAATAACTTTGTGTTAATATAGATTAGTAGTAAAAAGGTGTTAATAGGCCATCTTCATGGTTATGTTATTAACTTATCGGAGATTGTGGTATCTACAGCCTGATGAGTGCAATGTACTCTACATCAGTCACTGCACCAATGAACTCTATTGGAACACATTTTAGTACAATGCAATTCATTAGCATGTTGTTTTATGCATACTAGAATGTACCCATTGATTCCACCAAATACAGGAGGGTTGCTAGATATATTGCAAGCCATATTCGTTGCACTGCTGTCTACAACTCTGCTGTAGACATTGGTACTGGCTTCATGGTCTCGCAGCATTCCATGTAACAATAAGGATATTCAATTGGACTTAAATCTGAGAACCTTGGAGATCACTGGATGGTCTGGAACTCCAGTGGGTGTTCTTTGATCCAATCCTGGGTGGTAATGGTCTGGTGAGGTGAAGCATTGTTCTACTGAAATGCACCATTTCTTTGAGGATGCATGAAAGTTGTAGAGGATGTAAGTGATCAGCAAGCACATTATGGTAGTTTACAATTTAAGAATCTATCCAAGCAACTAAGGAATGTACTGAGTTCCATGAGAAAATTTTCTACATCATCACAGATCTGCCACTGCCTTGAATTTAACCACCCTGGCAGAATAACCACCATGGCTTCATGTTGTTGATGCCACACATATCCTTTCATCAGTTCAGTGCAGCTGGAAATATGTCATTATATACTTTATTCATTTGCTATTTTATTTTAAAAATAAAGTTTGTGAACTCAAAGTATCTGGATTACTATTACATAATTTGAAAAATTAAACTAGTATAAATTGTAATGACCCTATTAATTTACTATTCTTAAGTATATACATGCAGATGATCATTTCTCAATGAATTTAATGATTAAATTAATAATATAGAAGTCTGGATGATCAGATAATCAATAATTCATATATATAACTAGAATCTGTTAATTAAATATATTTTGTTAAATTACAAATACTTCACTTTGTATAAATCTTTATTTCCTAAGACGGCCTTGGCTCCACAGAGCACCACTGAGGTTGAGAGCAGAATGTTTACAAGCATAATACATGCAAAACAGGTTACATAACAAGAATATGTTAGATTACAGCTATATAAGTTTTAGAATTCAGTTAATGTACTTGGCAAATTATTGATCACACCAGAGTAGTCAAATACTTACATAAAATAACTTGCATAGGAGCTGATTACATAAATACATAGTAACATACATCAGGTATTATTAACAAATGAACATAGGATAATATAATACAAAATATTATATCAATGATAAACACATATGAACATTCTATAGATAAGATAATAAAGTATAAAGTAATGAACACATATGAATTAATGTAATATAAGAACATAATAATAGCAAATACAGTGGAACCTCGGTATACGTCTGCTTTAGAATACGTCAAATTCGGAATATGTCCTGTTTGGACAAAACAAATTTTGCTCGGTATACGACTTTTGTTCGGTGTACGACTTAATTATACGCGCCATCTATGAACAACTGTCGGTGTACTAGACCAGACTAGACGTTCATGGTGCCACAGTTTATAACTTTGTTAGATTTCTTCTGATTTTAATTTCTAAGTAAAATTTTATTATTAATCATGAATTGCAAGAAGGCAAATGAAAAGCAACAGAAAACTAAAAAAATGACTGGATTCACAACTGAAAAAAGAGATTGTTGAGAAATATGAAGGTGGCACGTGTGTTCGAGATTTAACTGTTGCATACCGTATTCCGAGAACAACGATATTGACAATCGTGAAAAATAAAGACATTATTAAATCTGCTAACGTTGCGAAAGGGGTTAAATCAATTTCTAAACAGAGATCGAAGACATTAAATCATGTTGAGAAATTGCTTTTGCTTTGGATAACTGAAAAACAGTGTGCTAGAGACACCGTATCAGAAGCAATTATTTGCGAGAAAGCTACAAAAATACATGCTGATCTCATGAAAAATCAAGCAGGAACTAGCGAGGAAAGCGAGGTGTTTCAAGCCAGCCATTTTTTTTACATGAGAACGAATTAATCATTTTTACATTACTTCTTATGGGAAAGGTTGATTCGGTATACGTCCTATTCGGTATAAGTCCAACAATCAGGAACGGATTAAGGTCGTATACCGAGGTTCCACTGTAATAACAATGCTATAAATACATAAAAGAATACATAGATGAGATTCTTGTTACAAGTCTCTAATACAGATGCAAATACACGATTACCAAGCATTGTATCATATCTCTCTTATATCAGTTTTCACAATATCACAGTCTATTGCGTTACATAGCTTTTAACAAGAAACAGTTAACAGTAGTATAGTACTCAAAAGAGTATGGATTAACATTATTACCATACAATATGACACTGAAAATGCAGTTATCACACGTAAAGTTCATGTTGTTATGTGTACATTAAATAAACAAAGCAGTACAAAATTTCGTGCATGGTTCGAAAAAACATCAGTCCATTGAGACAAAGTGATCTAATTAATTAACATGGTAGTTCTGTTGAAATAGGTATAAACTAGTTCTTTAAATGCTACAAAACAGTTTTTGTCTTTGACAAATATGTCAAGGCTGCAAGGCCAATTTTCTTCTCGCGGAAATAGAGTGGTGATTGTAAAACGCTTATCGTCCAACATATGTCATTTAAACAGTTAGTGTTTTACTCCATCTATTTCGTTACAAATTTCGCACAGTGAGTTTTCTGATTTGCCAAACCTGTGAAGATATTGGTTAAACTTCCCATGTCCAGTATAGAATTGGACCAATTTTTGGTCAATGATTGGAAGAGTAGAATCTGAAATTTTGAGGAAAAACTCCTTTGTAAGATATTTGCTATGCTTCTATTGTCTTTGCTAACTAGTGAAGGCATTTTCTTTTGTTTGTCATAAGATGTGACATTGGGGAGTGGCATTATAGCGTGGTTCATGTTCTAGTTCAGAGGCCATGCGGGCAAGTTGGTCAGCCCACTTGTTGCCAGAAACACCAGCATTACCCCTGACCTAAATGATGGCATACCTGTTGATATCTTTGGCAATTACAAGTACTTTTTTTTTTTTTTTAAACTCTTTCTGCCCTGTGGGCACTAAGAGGGCCTCTTTTTGTAAGCCCATTATGGGTTCGGCCGGGCCCACAATGGGGCTGCTGGGTGGTGAGGGATGGGGCCCGACATATCTGAACGGACCACCCCCAAAAAATTCCTGGGGATTTTTTTGACCTATTCAGATTCGAACCCGGGTCCCTCAGAGTGGTAGGCTGCCACCTTGACCGCTCGGCCATCCAGCCGCAATTACAAGTACTGTAATATCTTTGTTATATTATACAGGGGTTGCTCTGGAAAATTTAAAGATATTGTCAACCATTTCACCAGTTTAATTTTTTTTGCCACATAAAATTATTTATTGCCACCAGTTTTACTTACTTATTAATGCAACTGATGGTAGTCTTATCAGTTTGGTGTCTGGAAAGCAAAAGTAACATGTTAAGCTGCCAGATATTCAGGTCTCCGATTCAGATGAAACTTGGTGAGCATGTAACCTTAAACACAGCTTCTTGTCCAAATAATAGGACCCACTTCTCAAGCATTACCAAAAAATAGGCCTCTCAGTGTTTAGCTTATAAGCCTTTTGGAAATTTCACATTTCCAAGAGGATAAGACACTAGGTACTGGAGCTAGATGATTTAGGTTCAAACACTTTGAAATTTTAGTTTAGTTTTGTTTTTATTTTATGTATAAAAAAATTATTATTTTACTGCATTATTACTATTATTTCTCACATTTAAAGCTTGTCACAATTTTTAATCACTTGTTTTATATCATTTCCCATTTAGAGAGGCACTATGCAGCACAACCCCTGAATATATGTTTAAAGTAAACAAAAAATAATTATAGTTGAGACCAAAATTATATTGCCAAGTTTTTAAAAATTATTTTAAATAATTTATTTTGTAATTTTCTTAGTATCTCAAAGAAATGTTTTTATTTTTAACATTGAAAGAAATTTAATAATTCTGATTTTATTTAAAATTTTTATATGAAATAAGGTAGGCCATGAATTCATTGCTTAATTCCTTAGTTATAAATTATACATAAATTATTAAAATACTTAATATATACATTATGAAATAAGGTAGGCCATGAATTCATTGCTTAATTCCTTAGTTATAAATTATACATAAATTATTAAAATACTTAATATATACATATTTTTTTTATTATTAGGATGGACGGGTTTGTCGAATAGCATTTTCTATTCTAGCAGATAGACTAGATTTAAGTAAAAATGAAGCATCTAAGGCGTAAGTAATTTAATCAATTAGAGGTATCTAGCTTGTAATATAGCATAATTTATTTTATGATTTTATAAATACCTTTTGATTTTGTATTGTTTATAAACTGAGATATAGACTATTTCCTAAACTAAATCCTTCTCAAAAATGGTAAAAGGCATAAATAAATAAATCATAAATGTATAAAATCTATAAATAAATCTATCATGATCTACTTCTGAATGCTAGTTCAAAAGTAGATCATGATAGATTTATTTATAGATTTTATAGATTTAATTTTTTAAATTTCAAAATGAAAATATACTTGAAAATTTTTACTTAAAAGACATTTAATGAAAATCTTGCTATTAAATCATTAAATACCTTGAAATTAATATATTAAAAAAGATGGAATATATCAAAGTATTTTTTATATTAAAAAAAAAACTGACTATTTTGTTTGTTGCAAACTAATATATTTGCGTATTGTCTCTAGTAAGGTTCATTTTTCAATATATTTTCATAAAATAATAAAATATGATATTGATTGTTTAATAAAGTAATTAATGGAATTCATATTGATAGCAAATAATTATCATATTTTCACAGAATGACTGGCTTGCTGGTCTATCTGGGGAGACCAGGAAATCAGATATTTCTGTATGGTAAAAGCTGGCATGCTAACTTATCCTGGGGAATGCTCGCATGCTGGTTAAAGTGAGGTTATACATCTCTCTGTAGAGAGTGCATTAAAAAAAATCGAACAAGTTGTCATGTAAAAACAAATGCATTTTTATTCTAAAACTGTGAAAATCAGTTAATTCTTTGCTCTTTGTTCAGGAGCTTATCTTGCTTAGATGGCATCATATAAATATTCCATAACAAACAATAATGTTTCAATAGTGTTATGATTTACACAATCTGATTTTAAGTGATTTTAAAATATGATTTTATAGTGTAATAATAATAAATAAATAAACCTTATTATATGTTGTAAAAATTTAAAACTGTCCTCATTAGATACATTAATGCAAAGTTTAAAAAGACTGCAAATGAAGTTAGTGTCTAGTTAAAGCAAAAAGAAAAAAATAAATCAGTTAATGGCGCTTATATAATAGAAATGTAAATAATATACAAGTAACTTTCAGTCAGATTTTCGTAACAGTACATAAATAAAATTTGTAGCAAACAGTTATAATTTTATCTTATTTATATCAATAAATTAGTTCATTATTACATAATTATGTTTGATCTTCACACTAAATATCAGATAAGTGGAAGTAAAGATACACTGAGTGTGGCGTTAGTTGTTTTTTTATTTTTGCTAGTGCTTTCAACGAACTTGCGTTCTACATCATCAGGCGAACAACACGTTAAAAATAGAATACAATGTTCTAATATAAGTGGAACACTTATTGTTTAAATTAAACATTTAATATTATCTAAATTAAACCATTATGAGAGTAATAGCATGCTCCTAACAGGTTTTTAATTTTAATTTAAATAAAGTGTGTTCCACTTACATTAGAACATTGTATTCTATTTTTTAAAGTTTGCGTGATGACGATGAACATGAGTTTGTTGAAAGTGCTAGCAAAAATAAAATAAACTGTCAATGTCACACTCTTATAGTTCATTATTCTTGACAATAATCAACTTAAACAATTTTTTAATTTGTGTTGAAATTTTAATGTAGTTCTATATTGCTAAAGTTCTCATGCATTTTAAAAAGTACTTTATTGAATGTAACTTGGAGTAAATTACTTCTACTCATCAAGTCATCATTTCACTAATTTTTATAGTCTATAATGGTTATGACAAAATGGTTAATTGGTTTTAATATTCTTAAAACCAATTAACCATTTTAGGCTATAAAAATGCTATATAAAATGCTTAGGTTATGCATTATTCCAGTGATCCTTGAACTTAACCTTTCAGCAAATCACCTAGATCAGAGCTGCTTAAACTATGGATCATATACCTCCATGTGATATCATATATCAGAATTTGGGTGTAATGAAAACTGGCCTGTTCGTAAAGAATGTCACTTAGCCTGAAATGTTCCTCTGTCAGATTCTCTAATATTGGTTAGCAAAAATAATTACAGAAACTATTTTGATTTAAAATTAAAAAGTTTATATTATGAATATTAGGCTCTCTCTTATTTCTCAAATATTTTTTTTTCTAACGCATATGGTGTAGTTTTGTTTATTTTACTCTTAAATACTCGCACAATGAATTTCAGCTCATTTTAGCCACTAGAACTCGTTCTGACTTGTGTCAAATCATGTCCATACATGTTGCGCTAGAGAAGTGGCACATATTTGCTTTGTTCACCATTCCAACCCAACTTGTCAGGCTATTAACATGTATAGTTTCATTTTTTGAAGATGTCAGTGGAATTATGAAGCACTAAAAACATATTTTCTTAGTCAGAGAGATAAACCACCAAATCTGGGTGCAAAATTACTGTCAAATTGGCAAGTACTCGCAGTTTTGTTTTTTAATATTTACGAAGTTAAAGTAACTGTGAGTGAAAGCACAAATCTTGTAATATGCAAGTGTATAATATTTTGGAAAAAAGCTAGAATACCTACAAAATCTATACCTAACTGTGTCAAGAAATTGGTGGATCTTTATCACATATGGAGATAGTTGCAAAAAAACAGGAAGAAAACTCAAGATATTTATAAGCGCATATTGCACATGCCGATGCTCTCGAATGTATGACAATAGAGGAAGTTAAAAAATTCTTACAGAAACAGAGAAAGAACTAGGGCGTCCGGGCTGCTTGGCGGGTGTAGATAAAAAGTTGGCTGAAAAAGAAGAAAAGGCAAGGCAAAGAAAAATAGAAGTAGAGAGAAGATGGCTCAAAAATATTTCTATGAAGGCTGCATCGAAGACTTCAATATTGCATGATTTATCACCACTCCAGGAACTATATGACATTTCTCATAGCTCTGACAATAGTCTGGATGAGCATTTTTCTCAGGAATCGAATACTGTGCTGTCTGAAGCTAGTGTAAAAAGAGGAAGAAAGGATTTCATTATGCCTAAACTAGTTGTGGCTTTAGACAGATGCCAGTTGAGAATTAGAGATTCTGTTTATATTCTTCATGCTACAGTGGAAGCACTAGGGCTTTGTATTGATGAATTTTCAATCAACAAATCTTCACTTCAACGGATTTGGACACAAGTGAGGAAGGACAGAGCAGAAACCATAAAATCTGATTTTCAGGATGATGTGCCAGAAGTAGTCACTGTTCATTAGGATGGCAAATTGTTAACTGGCTTGAACATTAGAAGTTCTAAAGAAGAGCACCTACTGAGTCTTATTTCATTCAGAGAGAGGGAACAACTGCTTGCCGTACCAATACTGGACAATTCTTCTGGTAAACACCAAGCCAAAGCAGTTTCAAATGCACTCTATGATTGGAATTTAAATGACAAGGCACAAATAATGTGTTATGACACAACAGCATCCAATATGGATCGCTTAAATGGAGCTTGTATGCTATTAGAACAAAAGCTAAAAAGAGAACTGTTACTCTTTGCTTGTTGCCATCATATATATGAGCTAGTTTTAAGAAGTGTGTTTGAAACAAAAATCCCCAAGTTACTAACACCTTGATATTCTGATATTCAAAAAATTTAAAGATTCTTGGAAAAGCATTGATTCTATGAACATACAAATATGCATTGATTTTGTAAAACAACATTTTAATGATGCAGAAATTGATCAATTATTATCTTTTTATGTGAGAGAACTTCAAAAATCTATTGTGAGAGATGATTATTGCAAATTAGTTGAGTTAGCTATCATATTTTTGGGGGAAGATAAAGAAAAAAAATTAAAATCAGGCCCCTGGTTGCAATGCATCAAGCAAAGTGGATGGCTAGAGTTATTTACTCTTATGTTTGCTACAGTCTCAATTCAGAATGAACGCTAAGGACAAACAAGCATTACAAGTTTGCTTATTTATTGTAATAGTTTACGTAATGGATGGATGCGGTTTGGCAGGACAGGCACCGTATCAAGATTTGTGCTTTTTAAAAACATTAAAAGAATATGAAAAAGTTGACAAATTAATTTCCCAGGCGGCTTTGACCAAGTTTTGTCAACACTTGTGGTACTTATCTCAGGAAATAGCCATATTATCACTATTCAATGATTTAGTTGATGAAACAACCAAAATGAAAATATTAGCTAACTTGGAATGGGAAAGTATATCCGATTTTGGGAAAAGGTTTATTCCATCAAAAGAAGAAATAGCCAGCTCTTTTTATGATTATGTAGAACTACGTGTTTTGTTTGTACTTTAATTATATCTTATAAGAACCTTGAATAAGTTCTCGCTGTTTTTTTTTTGTGAAAATTAACACTTTATTTAAAAAAAGTTGTAATAAACACATCACTGAAAGTATTGTCCATCGCTAGCCACTACTTTCTCCCATCGTTCTGGCAGCATTTGAATTCCACATCAGAAAAACGACACATCTTTTGAGGCTATCCAAGAATCAACTTAATTTTTGGCATCTTCATAAGAAAGGAAGTGCTGCTCAGCCAGGACATGTGCCATCGATCGGAACAAATGATAATCCGAAGGGGTGATGTCTGGTGAATACGGCGGGTGGGTTAGGACTTCCCATTTAAGCATTTCCAAGTATGTTTTCACCGGTTGTGCAACATGTGGCCAAGCATTGTCATGTTGCAAAATCACTTTGTCGTGTCTCTGCTCATATAGCGGCCATTTTTTCTTCAATGCTTGGCTCAAATGCATCGATTGTAGTCGATAGCGATCTCCCGTGATGGTTTCGTTTGGTTTGAGCAGCTCGTAATAAACTACACCTAGCTGATCCCACCAAATGCAGAGCAGAAGCTTCGAACCATGGATATTCGGCCTTGCTGACGATGTTGATGCATGGCCGGGCTTACCCCACGATTTTCTACGCTCAGGGTTATTGTAGTGTATCCATTTTTCGTCGCCTGTCATGATACGATGCAGAAAACCTTTCCTTTTCTGCCGTTGAAGCAGCTGTTCACATGTGAAAAGACGGCGTTCGACATCTCTCGGCTTCAACTCGTACAGCACCCAATGTCCTTGTTTTTGAATCATTCCTAATCCTTTTAAACGTTTCGAAACTGTTGTGTGATCAACTCCTAATGATTCTGCAAGTTCAGCTAGCGTCTGACACGAGTCTTCATGAAGTAATGCCTGTAATTCCTTGTCTTCAAACTTTTTTGGTGCACCAGATCGTTCTTTATCTTCAACATCAAAATCATTACTTATAAAGTTTCAACATCAAAATCATTATTTATAAAGTTTCAACATCAAAACCATTATTTTTTATTTCTAAACCAATCTCTACATGTTGTTTCCAACAGAGCATGGTCGCCGTAAGTCTCAACAAGAATTCTGTGTGCTTCAGCTGTAGGTTTTTTTTTAATAAAATAGTGCAATAAAATTCCCCATAAATACTCTTTTTTTGGCATGAAACTAGACATGTTTAACACAATGAAAAAATAAGTTGTTTACACTTCGGTGAAATGACATATACTGAATTTTAAGGTCTCTTATTGTACTTCCTTACAGATGCGTCACCATCTAAAAATAAACACACGTGGTTCTGGTAACGCCATCTGTTAAAGAACAACGAGAACTTATTCAAGGTCCCTATATTTAAACTATGCCTACTTTTTATTTCAGGAAAAATCTTGAATTGTTTTATGTCTAGGAAGAGCAAAAATCTGTTTACTAGGTTAAAAATTGTAAGCAGTNCACGTGGTTCTGGTAACGCCATCTGTTAAAGAACAACGAGAACTTATTCAAGGTCCCTATATTTAAACTATGCCTACTTTTTATTTCAGGAAAAATCTTGAATTGTTTTATGTCTAGGAAGAGCAAAAATCTGTTTACTAGGTTAAAAATTGTAAGCAGTTTCCTTCAGGAAAGTGTTTCTTCATGGAAAGAAAATGCTTCTTTTGTGCAAGCTAAAAGAAATGTTGTTTCTCTTAAGGTGTTGAATGACACAGCTGAAAGAGCTGTTAAATTAGTGCAAGATTTTCATGGGTTAATTACTGCAGATGAAGAATAGAAACAGTTTCTTTTATGCTGTGCAAGTACACAGAAAACTGTATAAGGACTGTAAAAAGGAGACATTGAAAAGAAAATATCCACAATAATTTACATTCATACAAATTTTAAATGTTATTCTTTGTTGTCTGATTTCCTTAACCAGTTATTTAATATTACAGTGATCTAGTCATGTATGTATGTATGTACGTATGAAAATGATGTAGTCGAGTGATAGTGAAAAATGACTATAAAAACTTTGAGGCTTAGTCGGCACGGGTTATTGTCATTGTAGGGGATCAAAATTTCGTAAGTCTTAGTGATTTGAAAAGAATTAAGGGGTATGCGTTAAAAAATTTGAAAAAAATTTTTTTCCATATAAGGGACACCCTAATGAATATGTTAGGCTCAAAGAATGAAAATGCTCATTGAGCAAAAAAAAACAGCCACAATGCATTGTGACTAACTCAAAAAGACCACAAAGAAAAATGAATACATTCATGTTATCTGAGGAGAAAGCAATGAGAATGAGGGATTTGGTGCAAATGTTACTTGCAGCTCTGTTTAAGAAAGAATAGCATCAATGCTAAGAGAGAATATGCCAAATCTGGCCTAGAGAAACAGGTGCATAAAATGATTTCACTATCTAACTCAAAATTTCCTGCAGTTGAAGCTGGTTTGAAAGTTTTAGATAGGGTGACTGATGTTAATAGGGGACATGCAGCTCCCAGAAATGTTTTAGCTGCTGTTATGAGCATTAATCCATCAGGTCTCCATCAGTTAGGAAACAAGGAAGGTCTTCTTGATCAACTTTATGCTCATATTAAATTTACAATTTCTAAGAGTAACTTTATTAACATTTAGGAAGTACCCTCAACTTCATTAACACTTTGCTCAGCATCCATGTTGACATCTGGATGTAAGCAAGGGTTTATAATGTGTCACTGTAAAAGATATTGTATTGATTAAAAAATGCAAATGTCACTCAAAGAACATAAAATGCAACTTGAAATGTCACGGTAATAGTTCTTGTAAAAATAAATAACTGCAACATTCTTCATTCTCATAAAAAAGATTGATTTATTAATAATAGTTCTTGACAAAGTAATTATTTTTAGTAAATTAGTTGACATCTCAAGAACCACAACAGATTTTCATGAATGATTAAATGTTTAAAGTAACCAAGTTACATTTCTGTATGTGGTGAATAATTTTGTTACCTACTTATATAAGATGATTGAAGATAAATAAATCATAATAAAAAAGAAAGTTTTATTTTCTTATCATCACCTCATTATTAGTTAGCATCCAGAACTTGTGGTGGCTTTTAACCGTAATAAATCCATCGCACAGTGGTTTGTAACTTTAGCAGCCGATTTTTAAATCATTGTGTAGAGTACATCGAGCACCTACTAGTACATGTAGTTTGACCTTTAGCACTTTTAAGCAAAACAAAAAAAAGCAAATGTGTATTTTTCTTTATACATTTTATTTCTTTGAAATTTTTTTAAGTATGAAAATTAAATTTCTAGGAAAACTTGTAGAACTAATGTTATTCCGCATTGAAAATTGTAAATAGAAATGTTTTGAGGCTAGAACCCATATTTTAAAGTTACAAACCACTGTGTGTCATATCACCCTCTGTCTTGGTTGCATCAGCTAACGTTCAGTACCTTTTTATATAATTATCAAACAAAATTGGCAAAGGACGAATATTAAGCAGGAAAAATGTGTTTGTTGGAGCAAGCTTTGTTTAGAATGCATTATGGCTTTCCTTAATCACTGCAACATGTAGTGGTCAAATATCATGAAATCCATGACACGAATTTCGCTTTGTGGTCTTTTTGAGTTAGTCACAACGTGTTGTGGCTGTTTTTTCGCCCAATGAGTATTTTCATTCTTTTAGCCTAACAGATACATAATAGAGAAATAAAACACTTGTACATCTTTTTGGTGTGCAACCAAAAATACTGTAAAAGCATAGCGTATCATTTTTAAACATGAATGCCACACTTTTATTTTTGGTTTCATAATACTGTGAAGCTGAATAAATTGTTTTTTTTTTACTTTTTAATACATTTATGCAGGTAAAATCATTTCTTTAAAATTAAAAAAAAATATTTTTTATTTTTTATATACTAGTCAATTATACAAGTGCAGTTTTATTTCAACCTCTAATGGTCCATAAAACAAAGACAAGTGTAAGTAACAAAATGAATTTATTACCAAAAGTTAGGTAGGCCTACAAACATGGTTACTTTTCAACATAATCCTCATGAAGATTGAGGCATTTGTCATATCTGTGGATGAACTTTGCAATCTTCTTCATAGAATGTTGCAGCAGTGATTGAAATGGGCCTTAAAGTTGTTTTGAATGGTTATAAACGGTTATACTTTTGAAGATTGTCATTAGTCTTGACCCTCTGCCCTCCTAGCCAAGTTTTCAGTTCAGGAAAGAGTTGGAAGTCTTTACACATTAAAGGTGTGAAAACTTCTACCTTTCATACTTCCACCCAGCTTGGAACTTTTTAAACACTCAGCATTTAGTGCCGAGCAACTTCCATCTTTTTCATGAACTGAAAACGTGGCTAGGAGGGCAGAAGTTTTGAGACTAATGACAATCTTCAAAACAACAATAAGGCCATCTCAAGTCACTGGTGGCAACATTCTGTGAAGAGGGGAAGCTTATTTACAGATATGACATATTCCTCAATCTTTATGGTGATTATATTGAAAAGTAACCATGTTTGTACAGTACCTAACTTTTGGTAATAAATTCATTTTGTTATTTACACTTGTCTTTGTTTTATGGGCCATTGGAGGTTGAAAAAAACAATCTATGTATCATTAAAATAATTATAATGATTATTGTATTTTTCACCTTATGAGATGAACTGTTTTCTTGGATGCATCATATTTTTCATGTTTTTTTTTGGATGGGGAATATTCTTCACAGTATAAGACACATTTGGCTTGTAGGAGGATGCACCTAATTTTCAGCTTAATTTTAGGTATAAACAAGTATCTTATAAGGTAAAAAAATATAGTACTTTTCTGTTGTCATTTTTCATATAAAAACTAGTGTTATGCCAGATATCTGTATCCATGGATATCTGAGGGAAAAAAGATCCGTATCCATTGCTTTTTAGCGAAGCTTTAAGGTTCTTTTATCTTAATGAATTTTATTACTTATATGAAATTTTAAAGATAGGTAGCAATAAAATACTAATAACTTCAATTCAAATCACTTTTTATTTTTTAAAATCACATATTTGGCACATTCATATTGTAAAAATATTATCATCTTTATCAATTTTATCGTATTGCAAAAACTTTATCATACAAAAATCATTTACTATTGTAAAATATTTCCATATTACACTGCTAAACTTTTTTGTCGACATTGTTTTTATTTTAATTTAACTCAACACTCTCCAAAAACACAAACGTAATCTATGCTATCCCGTGTCACACTAAACTATAAACAAAAACACGCACAGTGCAAGTCAAAACACATCACATTACTAACGCAAAGCATCAACTATCGGTCCAAGGTCACATGCACTGGCGCAGACTGAGTACAAAAGTTGAGATCCATGTCTGTATCCGCAGATCTAGACACTAATGATCCATATCTGTATCTGTATCTGTATTCGCAGATATACATTTTTAACAATCTGGCACATAATTAATAAAAGCACTGCTATAAATTTTGAAATTGCAGTTTTCAAGATCATTCATACAAAAGTTGATGCCTTTAGATGAATGACCAAAATTTTAGATAGTAACAAATTAACAATAACTCAAATTAATCAATTATAGTTCAGTTGAATTTGCACTTTTAGAATCTTAAATTAATTTATACAGTTATAAATGAATGAGAAGTTCAACTAATAACAATATTATTTTATGAATTAATCTGTAAAAATCAGTGTTTCAAAATGTTTTAACTTAGTAATGGATGTAATTATTTTAAAAATATAATTTATCAATGCCATATTACAAAAATTTTCATGTCAGGTTTCTCAATAGGCTTAATTTAAAGGGCACTACAAGTTCTCAGTGTGGAACCAGAGCTCCAGCACGCAATAGAGGTAGGATTATAAGAACAACTAGTAGCAGAGGTAGAGGAGCTGGTGTCATAATGGGATCTCGACCTGTAGTTCCTGCACCTTATGTACCGGAGGAATTAGTCTCTCAAGTATGTATCAAAAATATTTTTTAGTATATGATTTATTTATAATGAATTATAAATAAATCATATATGTGTATTTATATAGTATAGAGTTTTCCTCATTTATTTTGATGTGTGTATTTTGGATATTTGTTGTCTGTACATGGAGTCTAAACCTGTATATTTAGTGAATGATTTTTAGAATAAATCTGTGAATGTGTTAATTAATTCTGTATCTGTAGTGTCACTTGTAATTTTTGTGTTTTTATTGGTAAATGTTATCCTGTGTGTGTTTTTCATGAGTGACTGCTATAAAGGTAGTGTCAATGAGTGTCTGATCTTATTTGATCTAGTATTGGATTGATGTATCTGTTTTTTAACTTGTTTTATATCTTCAAGAATTGTTTGTGGGGTATAATGTTATGTATAATTATTTTCTGGTCAACAAGCTTTGTTCTGTAACAGTGAGATGTGAACAATTTTGCATGAATTTACCATGTACTGTCTGTATGCTCTCGTGTCTGATAGTGTAATAAGTACGTATGATGAATTCATTTATTGAGTACATTTCTTCCATTGATATGTTTTTAACTGGATTAAACCAAGCAATCTTGCTGAAATTATCAGGCTACTTGTGCCTACTTTAATAATTAATTTGACTACAGGTAGACAGTGACTAGATTGCAGCTGAATCATTTTAGCTGGATTGGTGGGTTTTCCATTGTGTATGAATGAGATGGTAAATGTGTTTTTGATGCAGCAGCTATACATGGATCAATGCTGCATTTGCTAGGAAAACTATGGTAGATTTTTTGCACATGAGTCTCTGCCTAAGCAATGAACCTTGCTAACTCAAATGGTGTCTGAGCCAGTATTAAGCTGAGATCATGTCTCAACCATTTTTTTTTTTTTTTTCAGAAGTAGATATACCCATATACCTAAATCAAGGTGTTTATAAATCCTCTACTTCTAACATGAGGAACAGATGCTATTTAGCAGTGCCCACTCTGGGTGAGATGCTGTTTATGGGACGTTTTTTTTATTCATAGACCTTAATAGATGAGTGTTCCTACTGGAAGCTTATGCTCCTGGCAGCATCACTGTATGGTTCATTGGCAATACTAAGCTGTCTTTACTTTGACAAGATGGTGACTAGCAAGAAAGCTGCTATTATTATGTTGCAAATGTCATTCTCCACTGATAGTGATGTCATGTGTTATGCTGGACTGAGGCCTAGCTACCCAAACAAGTGTAACATTAAGCTTTTGTGTTATTGGTGTGTCTACATCTAGAAATTTCCTGACAATGTGACATGTGTTCAATATTGCAGCTTTCTGTAGTCATATGTATGTTTTTATTAAGGTTTAACATTTCTTGACATTAGTGTATGTGGTATGACACCAATTGAAGAGAGGACAATAGACATAAATGTCTTATCCATCCTCCACAGGTGCCCTATTTTGTGGGCAAGTGGAATGTACTTGTTGATTTTTTCAGTGTATTTTTCATATTACACATATTTGGAATGGAGATGTCTATTATATAAGTGATCTTACTGCATCTGTCAGTGAAAATGAAAACAGGTCTATTGTGATGAATTGTTTTATCTGAGATTATGGCTCTGTCATTGTTTTTGAGTGTGTCATTTTTTAATACTGCCTATGGAGTATGTTTGTAGTATGGTACAGTACCTGGGTGTTTAATAATCTGTTTATGTGCAAACTCTTGGTGTATTATATTTGCTATTTGATTATGCCTATGTAAATAGTCTATTTATGCTAAGAGCTTGCAATTAGATGTTACACATTGCATTATTTATGGCAGAATGTGACATTTTCTATAGTGATTGATGCATCCTTCAGAATGTGTTTTGTGTAGTTTTTAGTGTTCATTACCTGATCATGTCTCTCCAAACAGGCAGCCCCTAGTTAGCCAGTAGATTGGTGCAGTTTGCATTGCCTGCCATGAAGTGCTTTTGGACCCATGACTGCTTAATGGTGTCTATGTTGTTTATGTTTTGAGTTTGTCCAGGTGCTCAGAGTGTAGATTTAAATATATGTGGTTACTGTCTGTCAGAGTTTTATATAATCTTGATGTTTCTTGTGTTTTTGTGGAAAAATTCTAGCATCAGAATTTGTTTGAAGTGCAGATTAACTATATTAATTAGTCCATGGCCACCTTCTTTATGAGGAAGAGTTAGTCTTTCTTTCTACTACAATTTCTTGTGATATTGTTTATGCTTAGTAAGTGGTGGTAGTGTTTTTCTTTGGAGTTTCTGAAGATCTGTGCATATTTAGTGTATTTCTCCAAAAGAATAAATGAGTACAGGGACAACAAATTGCTTTAATAGTATGTTTACATTTAAGTGTGTTCTTAGTATTACATTTGATCGCTTCTGGTATATCTGTGAATGTTCTGTTAGTTGGACATGTTGGAATCCTAAATATTTGTAATATATTCCAAAGAGTAAAATTCATCCTCTTCCATGGGTTTGATAATATCCCCACTTCTGAGTACAAAGTGTGCTTTCTTCAGAAGTCTTTGTTTTTTTCTTTGGTCCAGTCTGCATCAGCATTGTGTAATGAAAGCAGTAAACCAAAGAGAAGACCAATAATTTGTGAGTTTTTCTTTAGTTGGCATGCCAATGTGTTGGGAATCACTAGTGAATTTGATAGAAAAGTTTTTTGTTATTTGTGAATAATTTATTTTGTTTCTGTACAGAGCAAATTTTGTATCATTGAGTTGTCGTGCTTTGGCTGCGAGTTTTTGAGTGTGTGAATGTATTCTGAATGTATTGTGTTGTTTGTGCTTTGTGTGTGTTTTAATTTTCTTGAAAATTTATTAATTCAGGTGTTATTTTGTTATTATGTTAGCTTGCATAGCTATTGTCTAATATTGTTTATTTGTGTTTCTATTTTCCTTTGCCAAGCACGCTTCTGAAGAGTTTTCGATTTGTGTGCTTCTATCTGTGGATGTAGTTTTAGTTCATGTTAGGTTACTATTGTGACTGCACCTGCATAAACTAGTGTGTGAATGTCTAAGTGTAGAAATAGAATGTAAGTGTTCACATAGTGTAATTTTTCCTACTAGTTTAGAAGTGTTGATTTTGGCATTGTGCGGCCATTGTGCAGAGTCAGTGCCTGTAAATTGCTTACTGGAAAAGAAGACTTAAGGCTATGAATTAAGCTTAATCTATTTCTGGTAATGATATTGATATAGTCAGCATCAGAGAAAATAGTGGTGGTAGGAGCAGTATTGTCAATGCATGTATCTTGATGATCCTGATAGATAATGTGATTGATGTTGGGGTAATTGTTCTTCAGTTTGTTGTTTTGATGTGTTCTAGTGTTGCAAGGTTGTTATGTATAGTTGTTCTTTTTTGATAAACAATCTTTGTACAGTGACTGTGATATATGAGGATAATGTTGTGAAAACAATTGATGTAACTTATCTATATGCTGTCATGTCTGCTTTGAGTTTTGTGATAGTGTAATAAGTATGGATGATAAACTCAGTTGTCAGTTTTATCTGTTGGTATGGTTTACTTGTCTTAATGGTCTGTAGTTGGATTTCCATCAAGGTTAGGCCAGTGTCCTATAATAACTGGTGTGGGCATTGCAGCAGCCATACTTGGACCAGTGCTACTTTCCCCCACTGGTGGCCAAGGGAGACTGTGACATATTTTTTGAACAAGAGCCTCTAACTCATGAGTGCAGACCTTGTTAACTTGGGAAACATCAAAGTCAGTATTACACTTGGATTGTTATCACCATGGTTAAATCCCCACAGATATGTGTTCAGTCACTCTTGGCTTCATTTCTTCCCAAAGATCTGGCATGTGGGTGCTCCAGATAACATAGCTATGTAGTTTATCAGAATTATTGAGCTCTCTCACCACAGCAAGTGGTGACTGGTGAGAAAGTTGTTGTTATTATTAAAAAGAAGCAAGTTAATGTTTGTTTTTTCTGGAGAAATCATAAATTCTCAGAATTTGATTTTAGTTTCAGCTTTTATAATGATATATTTGCAAAATATAATTAGAAAAGTTATTGTTTATAATGTGTGTTTATGGAACATATAAAGTAAAAAGTTGTGGCTTTTTAATATTTAATTGTTAGAATTATTTATTTATTTTTTAAATTTAACAAAAAGTTTTAAAAATAAATCAAGATTTGTGAAATAATTATTAAGACATGAAATATATTATTTAATTAGGCTCAAGTAGTACTTCAAGGAAAATCCAGGAATATTATAGTAAGAGAATTACAACGTACAGTAAGTGTATTTTTTTAATATAGTATTGATATTAAAGTTGTGTGTATAATTTGAAAAAAATGTTTTATAATTTCAATGTGTTTAATGTTTATAGTTGTTTTATGAGCCAATTAGATTATAAATACTGTGCTTATCTTTGAAAACTAGATGATAAATTTTAGTCTTAATTAAATATTTCAATAAATTTTTATTTATAAACAAGCAGCTTTTTCTGGAAGTCTTGTGATTGTTATTAGATGAAACATTTTTTCTTTTGTAATATAGATAAAAAGTTATGTAATGTAAAACTGAAATGAATAAGAGTATGAATCATTCTTAATGCAGTCTTTTGAAATTTTTCATATCTAAATGGAAGTGTATTTAACTTGTAAATTTTCATTATTCATAATGATTCAAAGATTTGATTTTATATTTAAACTAAGATTGAAAAGTGCCTTTATTTATAAGAAGTTTATAAGAAAATATATCTTTAATAAGTGTTGTTTTAAAATATATACCATATTTCTACAAATTTTTCAGTATGTCGATCTATCCAGGGAGATCATGAAATCAGATATACCATATTTACTCACGTATAAGATGATTTTGCATATGTGACGAGCAATGTTCCCTCTAATTTTTTTTGTAGATGAGCAGAACATATACTTCTCTGAGCAAAAAAAATTTTTGCTGAGCAGATTCTGAGCAAAAAATTTTTCTGAGCATATATATGTCGTATTATTTTGCAGTCATAGTCGTAAGGTTGAGTGTAGGTTGAACAAGACAAAGAAAATTAGAGACCATAAAATAACACGTCCGTTCACTTTTGGGTCCTCACTCAAACTCCCTTTATTTTATTGGTGCTGTTAACCTCATTCCAAAAGGGACGGGATTAACAAAGTAAAATACAGAAAATATATACAAAATTTACAAAAATTTTAAATATGTTAAATGCCCCCTCCAGAAAAGGCGACATCATTGTTGGGCTGGGTGTTAAACAATTTATCGGCTTGAACTCTAAAGTTGGTTGGATTATAATACGGTATAATTTTATCTACATTTACAATATCGGTTAATTTATTTAATGATTGGACAGGTCTGTCTATTTCTACGTTACAAGGAGATACTATTTTTAATATGGTGAAAGGTCCATGATACTTTGGAGCAAGTTTTCCTTGGTCGGGATGGAAGAAGGTTTGTAGTAATATTTGATCTCCTACTTTGAAGTTTGGAGTTTGATGTTGACTATTATATTTATCTCTGTTTCTTTCGTGAGCTAATTCAGTTCTTTCGGTGGCAATCTTACGTGCTTCGCTGAGAGAGGGATAATTCAAGTTGTGAGGTGAATCGGGGATTTCTCCGTACATCAAAAACATTGGAGGGAATCCTGTTATAGTATGGGGTGTTTGGTTGTATTCTTTCACAACGTCACGTAACATTTGAGTCCAGGATCGTTTTGGATTTTCTGAATATTTTATTCTTAGTCTAGAGACGAGTGTGGCGTTTAGTCTCTCAACTATCCCGTTGTGCTGTGGTCGCTGAGTACTTGTTAGATGTTGTTTGATTCCATTCCGTTCTAAATATCTTCTGAATCTAGAGGAAGTAAATG
>NW_019385039.1:240701-263520 GCF_000671375.1 Centruroides sculpturatus
ATATATATAAAATCTTATTTTTTCCTATAAAAATTAAAATAATTAATTATAAAGTAGAGATTAAAATTCATTTTAAAACATACTTTTATACGAAATATTATCTTTTGTCAATGATTTAATGTATTTAATTGAAATATACACAGCAATAATCATGTTGCAGACAGAGTGAGAAATAAGTAAACAACGATTCAAATCGGTGTGCATGCTCGCCTGTGCGGCACATAAATTCTCGTGTGTGGCAACAATTTGAGTAGTGCGCAGCCGCGCAGCTTAGAGAGAACATTGGTGACGAGATGTGACTTTAGAGATCAAAATAAAGAAAATTAAATTTATTAATACAATTCTAATTTTATTTTGTTTAGTCACACATAAAATATTATCAAGTGCATGTATTAAGGCAAACAACCATGTTTGCCTTAATATGTGATGAATGGAAAACGAAACCAAAACATTACAATGTGTATGAGCGGAAAAAGTTTATTTTTAATGATTCAGAGTGTGTTAATATTCATTAAAAATAACAATTTAACTAATATGAAATAACTACATTTATAATCATTGCTAACTGACCTGTATTTCATTAATGATTTCATAAATAACTAGGAACTGTTTTCTGCGGACAAATGAGGTGCAACATGATTTTAATTCGTGGACGTAGGCTTAAACCAATAAACAAAGGGATGTGTGTCTTAATTTATGATAGACTGCAGACCTACAATGGCAGAATGAACTATACACAGTTTACAGAAATTATTGCAAAAACACTTTGGGTTTTAGACCAAATAATCACCAGTACAATGCATGTGATAAGAATTAGGGTTTCTCATTTCCCGTTCCTTTGCTTGTCCTGGGATTTTGGGAAAAAGTGAATTGTTTCCCGGAATCCCGGGATAAAATTAATTACTTTTAAGATATAAAAAATATTTTGAAATTGAATGATATAATTATTTTTCATTTTTAAAAGTGATTTAATATGTTCTGCAACCTCCAAAATAATAATAATGCTGTTTAAAATATATATATTAAAAATTACCTTTGAACTATGTAGAAATTTTCACAAATAGAAAAAATTTATTAAAGTTTGTTGAAAACTGCTTACAGAAAAAAGTCATTGAATTGAGTTAAAAATTTAAAGAAAAAATGAATTTAGATTAAACTCCTAACTTAAAATGTAATTTTCCTTTTTTAAATAAAACATAATGCAAAATATTGTAAATTTTTATAACAAGATTTAAAAAAGCAAAGATGGTCGATACTCCGATCACTTAATCTGGTTCTTATTTTAGTCATGAAAAGTCCTGATACTGAGAATGCCCTTTTCGATTCAATTGATGTGGGTGAATCATGTTTAATGCATTTAAGAGAAGACAGATGTTATGTGTTTTTTCACCTGTAGTCTTGAAAATGTTTTTTTTTGTTTTTGAGATGCATTGCAGTACTTTTTTGCAGTCTAGTATTCTCGATTTGTCTACCTCGACTGTTGTAATAGCGGCATCAAGCTTATAGCCTGATAATTCAGCAGTTCTTTTGGCTTTAATAATCAAGTTTATGAAGAAAAACTTCATACTTGCAGACTTTGTACTCATTTGTGCAAATTGGACAAGGATACAATCTAGCATAATGCAGTTATTTAAGGTACTGGGCATGGTTAAAAATTAAGACAGCATAAGTACAATTATTCCAGATATTACAGGTTCTGACAAGTCAGGAATTTTCAGTCCTGACACAAAAGGTTACATATTGATGATTGACAATCTGTTAGATGCCATAACAAGCAAAAATTTAAACTAATAATCAGGCATAAAATTAATAAACATAAATGTATTCTTACAGTTTGTGTTAATTATACTTTGTTTGCAAAATTCCCTTAACCTTAACACAAAATAAGAAAAAAGTGAACTTTTAAGAAATTTTCAGGATTTCCCAGGTTAAAAAAAACAGCCAGGATCCCATTTCATAAGCTCTAGTAAGAATGAACTCGAGAGAGAAATGAAGACTATATGGGGGACGCGTTGAAGTGTTGCCAAGTTTTCCACGATACAAAAAAATTTTTTGCTCATGCGTATAGGACGACCTAGGTTTTTGAAGCAGTGAAAAATGAATGAAAACCTCATCTTATATGCAAGTAAATATGGTGTTCATGTGATAAAAACCAGCATGCCAGTTTAAAGTGAGGTTATACATCCCTCTCTATAGGGTGTATTAAAAATCAAATGAGTTGTGACATGTAAAAATGAATGAGTTTGTATCCTAAAACTCTGAAACTGTCAGCATTACATAAAAAATTAGTTATATGTTTAATTTTTTCATTTTGTCTTTTTTCTAATGATTTAAAATACTCGTAGAATATCAAAAGTGTTTTATTTTTGTGTGTATTTTATTGTTATTTGATTCAAAAATGCAAAAATAAACATACCAAATTTCAGAAATTTACTGTAAATTATCTCAACTGAAATCAATTAACATACGCTTAGTGTGAAATTTGAGAGGAAGGTGTTATTTTTAAGGTAAGGATAGATTTGTCAGTGCAGTTCACACTGACTGACTACTATTACTACTAATGTCAATAAATTGTTAATTGCTTTATTGTTCTGGAAACAAAAACTTATTTCCTGATTTTTAAGTCAGTCAAATTACAATGTTGTTATTTTATTGTACTGGGAAGAATGTTTTAACATTTAATTAACAAGAAGTTTTTTTTAGATCTGATTAATTTGATTTTTTTAGTTTCAGTTTAACTGGCATGCCGGTGACCCTGGGTTTCCAACATGCTGGTTTCCCCTGATTATATGTGGAATGTTGGTCAATCCACAAAAATATGGTTTCACATATGATTATTTACAATATTATTACTTAGTTTTTTTCTAAGAAGATGCAATGAAAATATTTGAAAGGAACAAACCTTAAGATGTCCAGAAAAACACTGCTGTGTTGCTTATGAATTTAAATGTGTGTGTGATTTGTTTTAATAAATTCTCATAAAATTTAAAATTTTAAAATATAATTTTTGAAATTTGAAGAATTTATTTATATAAATTTTTACTGTTATGCAATTATAAATGAACAAATAATTTTAGAAATTAAGTTTTCATTTTGAATTATATTACATATATTTTTTTTTTATTTTAGAATTTAGATGTTAATCTTGCAGTAAACAATCTTTTAAGCAGAGATGATGAAGAAGGGGAAGATGTAGATGATAGTCAAGATTCTTATATGCCTGGAGGTAGATTTTTTTTATCATTTACATAGTGATATGTTCAAGATGTAATTCATTAATTTCTCTCATTTAAATTTGCATATATAGATGACCTGATATCTTTATTGGATGCTGGAATTCATACAGATCATCCTAGTGTTATTATTGATGCTGATGCTATGTTTTCAGAAGATATGTTTGGTTATTCAGCTTTAAGAAGCAGATCAGGAAGTAGGGGAAGAACAGGTATACTTAGTAAATTTTTATAATATAAAAATGTGTCTATATATATCAATCACACACCAGTTCTTTATATATAAAAGAAAATCAAACCTGAACTGCTTTATTATTTAAGTCTACATTTAGATAAATATTATTTATTCAAAGTGATTGTATAAATTATGAGGGCAGTTTAAGACATTTTCATTGTATGAAAAAGTAAGAACATTCCAACTATGTGACTTTTTTGAGTTTCATATATCACTGGGATATGTACTTGGTTAAACCAAGTACATATCCCAGTATAATAATAATATGTACTTGGTTAAACCAAGTACATATTATTATTATTATTAAATTATTATTGTGTTAGTATTTGAATGAGGATCCTCTTTCTCTTTCAGTAGTAGTAACTTGGAACTCTTTTTGTAGTTATTCATTTTTGTAAATAAATTATTTATCTGAAGAATTTTTAATATTGTCAATGTAAATATATTCTTCAAATACTAATACAATAATAATTCTACTATTCTTGGTTTAACCAAGAATATGTCACTTGGTTTAACCAAGTGACATATCCCAGTGATATTTGAAACTTATGTACAGTTGTTCCTTGATAATCCGACAGGTATGGGACCAAAGGTGTGTCAGATTACCAAAAGTGTCCGGATTACCGAAAATAATTACATATTTCGCATTGTTTTGCTAGCAGTAACTTACAATATTCTCTACTCCAACTGTTCGAACAGAACTGCTCACATAAAACACACAAAAGTTTCCGGATTACCGAAAATAATTACATATTTCGCATTGTTTTGCTAGCAGTAACTTACAATATTCTCTACTCCAACTGTTCGAATAGAACTGCTCACATAAAACACACGAAATGTGTGTCATCGAGTAAGAATTGGATGGGGAGATTCACATCGCACATGCTTCTGTGCAAGCAGACACGTAACGGGGACGGGTACCTTGACGGGAGGTGCGTCGGACTACTGAGCATGTCGGATTAAAAAACGTCGGACTATAGAGGGACAACTGTATTATTGAAAATTAGTAATAGTAACTTTCAAATTTTCTGTGAAGTTACTTTTACAAGGAAATTATATTTAAATTTTTTTATGATTATGCTTGGAACTATAATAAACTAGTAATAATAAAAATGGAAAAATGACAGCCACAAATTATTTTAGTAAAATACATATAATTAATGTGTAATTTAATTTTTGAATAGTAAGGAAAATGTTAAACAGCAATAGGATATGAATTAAAAGTATCTTTACATCAGAGTAACTTTGTAAATTAAATTTTTATTTTAGAAATAAAAAAAATCTTTGCATTTAAAAAGTTTTTTTGTAAAATATCATTATTATGATATATCAGTGACTGCCAATTATTTGTAATCTAATTTTTTAGAAAAATAATAAAAAAATTAATTTCATTCATATTAAATATTAATCAAAATTTTAACTTCTTATATGAATGAATTAGTAATTGAGAATTTATTTTTTTTTTAGGTGATAGAGATAGAGATGCTGACAGAGATAGAGAAAGAGATTCTATGTTTAGATTTCGTGATCGTCATCAGTACACAACTTCCAGAAGATGGTTAGAATCAGCATTAAGAGACAGTGGAGGTACAGATAAAACAGCAGAGGGATTAAGTATGGCAGAAACAAAGAAGAAAGAATCAACAGATTTGAATCCTCTTTGGCTTTCAGATGAACTTGAATTTTGGCCAGACAAAGTTAGTATATTGTAATATTAATTTTTGAAATGAAAAATTCATGATAAAATTGTCCACCTCTGATATATAAGCTATATAATGGGTTATGCATAATTTTCATTTTAGAGTAGAAAGGTGGGGAAACAGTAAGTACAAATACTTGTAGGTACAGTTAAGATTGTGGTCTTTATGATACAATTTTACACATTATATAAGACTATCATTTGAATTTTTTTTTAGTCCAAATGGAGAATGAAAATTTGTGTGAAATATTCAAATCATGAGGTATTTCATCAAATTGAGACATAAGTTAGTTTTCAGATTTAATACATTTCTGTAGAATTATAGTAGAAGATAGCTTAAAATTCCAAGAAATCAATTAACTTAAATGTATATTCTATCAAAAAAATAAATTGAAAGTGATTAGACATTTAGATAAATAATTAATTTACAGTTTAGTTACTGTATTAAGTAAAACTATAAATTTTAAAGATGTTATATTTTCAGAAAACGTAATTTATAAACAGATCTATGTACTTTATATATTTTATATATAATTTAAAGTATCTACTTTAGTTCATTTATTTACTTCAACACTATATTTAAAAAATTAACTGTCTTTTTTATTTTTGACTAAAAATATTGTAAGTCTACAGAAATAGCTATAATCAGTTGTTTTTGATAGTAAAGATAACTACAAGAGAGAATCCTAAAATGTTATAAAATTGAAATTATTCAAGATACTTTGGTAAATATGATCTTGTTTAATAAATGAAGAGATAATGAAGAATTCAAAATTTTAATAGATTTCTGTCAGTATTTTTAACAGAAGGTTTCAGCTAATCTGTATATATAAAAATGAATTTATGTTGGTTTTTTCTTTATACAAATCTTTATTCTTAAACCAATCTGTACCAAAGTTTGTATGAGTATTACTTAGACCCTATAATCAACACTAAGTTATATACTACCTCAGAATATTGATTTAACTTCTGTACATCAATTAATTTCTATCTACATCTGACTTAATGCCATTACATTGAGAAGAGATTTGTTATTTATCCACAACACATGATTTTTAATTATAATTAAATGAGGAATGATCTAAAAATCATGGTAACTTTCAAAAATGAATTAACTTTTTATATTTATTTATTTTTGAAAGAATGTTACTGTAAATAACAATATAAAATTTGGAATTTTGATAGACTAATTATGAAAGATATCACACATATCTCTGTTTGACTTTTTGTGATAAACTTGAAAGCATGTGTCCTTTTAGTTTTCTTTTCTGTGAAAGGGGTCAGTGTTTAGGGTTTCAGTGCACAAATTTCTGTTTGAATGTTTTCCTTTGGCTGCTGGACATTGTGAAATTTGTTAATATACATAAAATTGTTTAGATAGTCCCACACATGAAAAAATTTAATGTTATCTCTTTGCCATATCTTAAAAATGAACAGTAAAAATTTTGTTGTCACTGGTTTAACCAGTTATTGGATTTTTCTTGAACTAATTGCACCTTGTATGAGTAACAGTAACATGTGCAAATCTTTTTGAAGTCCTTGTAAGGATGTTCTGAGGATACCAAATTCATGAGAACCACATCTAGTGGATGTTGTTGCATATTGCTGAATACTTTTCTCAACATGATTACTATTATCCAGGTTTTGCATGGAATGGGGTCTTCCAACTCATGGCAAGTCAACCACTGAGCCAGTTTAGAGGGCAGGTTTTTTACTTGATAACGGTGCATATGTGCTCTTTGTGCATGCATTATGGACCATTTATTTTCAAAATAAAATCCTACAATTTTTGTTTGTTGGGCTGTGCTATATTTGTCCATAACAAATTTCCAAGAGCTGAAGTATCTGAACCTAAAAAAAGTTATCATTGTTATGAAACTTGTTTTGAATTTTTAAATGGTTTTATGACTTTTAGACTACCCTGTATTTTAAATCAAAGTATTTTTGCTAACCAGTATTGGAGAATCTGACATGAACAAGAACATATTGGGTTTAAGTGACACCCTTTATACATAGTTGTCATTTTTCATGACTTTATATTGAGTCACAATCCACAGTTTAAGAAGCCTAGATTTAGTACATGCCTGACATAAGTATACATTGGCAAAGAGTCTACAATGATTTCCCTATTAATTTTTAAAATAATTAAGAGGAGAGACTTTTGTTACCACTTTGTATACAATTAATCAAGAATAATAATGCTATTTAAAATTTTGCTTTACTTACTTCCATTTGATTCTTGTATTTTATGGTTGATGAAGTAAAATAAATAATTTTTGCAGTATTTTATATAATAATAGAGAATGACTAATTCCTCTATTTTATTTTTTAAATAGCTTTCTCAGGGGTTAAAATTTGTACAGTTAGCTGCATTACATTCAGAATTAATCGCTTTAAGTACAGTTGGCCAGATACATCAATGGAAATGGAATGATTCTGAACCATATAGATCTCCTGAGGTAAGCAATTTTGACTATTTTTATTTTGTTAACTATAAGATTTTTATGGTGTAAAAGGAAAATAAATTTTAACCTATATTTGAACAAATTTATAGCTATTAGAGGAAAATGTCTTAAATTATTATTATTATTATTATTATTATTATTATACAGTAGAGCGTTGATTATCTGAAAGAATTCCAGTCGGCAAATTTAAATTTTCGCCAGTGCTGTGACACTGCAATCTTTGGCTATGTCTTGGGCTACTCAAATATTTTACATTTTTGATACTAAATTAGCTTCTGAAGTATAATTTTTTCTTGTTTTTATATTTTTCAATATATTTATTTTGTTTGTACAAAATAAAAAAATAATTTTTAACGATACAATAGTCTTCATTAGGCTTAAAATCGACGAAAATTCAATGCAAAGCAACACGCAATGGAGAAAAATTTCAACATGGAATAGGTTAATATATTTTTTCGTACATAATCGGTTATCTGAAATATTGATTTTCCGAACAACCCAGTCCCCAATTGACTTGGATAATCGACGCTCTACTGTAATTATTAAATTTTGAAAGAAAAACTCATAAGTGAATACTTACCCAATTACAAAAAAATACAGTAGAGCGTCGTTTATTCGAATCAATTGGGGACTGGGGTTGTTCAGATAACTTATTTTTCAGATAACTGATTATGTACGAAAAAATATATTAACCTATCCCGTGTTGAAATTTTTCTCCGTTGCATGTCACTTTGCGTTGAATTTTTGTCGATGTTAAGTTTAATGTAAACTTTTTTAAATAATAATTGTGGCTATTATATCGTTAAAAGTTATTTCTTTATTTTTTACAAACAATATATATATATTGAAAAAAAAAAAAAAAAATTATACTTTAAAAGTTGATCTAGTATCAAAAACGTTTGATTCAGCACGACACACAGTCCTCAGAAAAACACCACACAAAAGTGTCAGTGCTGCCAGCTAAAACACACACATCAACAAAAAAAATATTGTATTGATAGTTTCCAGTTGTTCTGGAACCTCACAAATTTTAGTTGCTCTTAGGTGTGTGCGAGGTAAACATTGCTTTTTTGAATGTGCTAAACTTCGTTTTTTAGTTTTGTGATTTATACTGTATATTTAATCAATATGGCACCGAAGAAAGAGAAAAGTGACAGTGGAAATAGAAAACGTTTTAGTGTAGCATTAAAGAAAAAAATTATTGCAAAATACAAGAATGGCATTTGTGTTTCTGACATCGCTAAAGAATATAATGTGACAAAATTAACTATCTCTACAATTATTAAAAACAAAAAAGAAATAAATTTGTTTTCAATATCTTGTGGACATGTTTATATTGTTGTGCATTAATGCCTTAAGAATCTTTTTTTCTGTATTAGAAATTGTCTAATATAGAAAATAAGTTAAGCAATGAGAATGGTTTTCTACTTATAAAATTAACTTAGATATATAATTATAATTCTAAAAAAAATAAAGGCTTAAAAATTCAGAAAATATTTTTCAAGTAAAAAAGAAAAAACACACTGTCAACACTGACTTCGAGAATTAATGATATACAATTAAAAAAGAATTTATTATACTTTTTTCTTTTATCTAAATGTATTTCACCACTATTATTGGGTTTCATCAGTGAATAATGATACTAAGTTTACATCAGTGTTTTTATAGTTGACTAAGCTATCCCAACATGCATCAACCAACATTCCTGTATTCATATTTATTTCATTTACACATTTCTTGATGCTATAATGTTCTTTTATATGACATTTAACAATATTGCTTTTTTTATATAAAATTTTAATATTAAAAGTACAGTATGAAATGTTAATATTAATTTTAGTTAAACGAGGGTGTTTTCTTTTACAAACTATTGTTATCTTCTTAGCATTTTTGTTGATCTTATTCAGAAATATCAGAAATATATGATTTTGTCATTCATAAAAAAATGAATTTGTCAATTTTTTTATGAATGACAAAATCAAAATATATTGTTAATAAATATTTGTTTTACTAATCTAAAATTTGTTGCTTTTGTTCAGTCGAGTACCAAGAGATGTTTTTTCTGGAATTTGTCTTTGAATATTGAATTGTTTGAGTTGGGAACTAGTATTATTGGGCAGTATCTCAGTATTTGAACTGCCATATATCATTTCTTATTTTATGAATTATTGCTTACTTATGGTTAAAAAAAGTTTAATAACACTTACCTAAAAATGTTTAATCTTTGTATTTAATAAAATTTATTTAATCTATTAAAAGAAAACCTAGTGACAGTTTTAAGAGCTAAAGTCTGAAAGCAACAACAATGACACCTGGTTGATGGGAAAGTTAGTGCAATTGTTTTCTTCTTTGTCCTGTTAGTTTTCATTAAAGCAAACCTGATGAAAAGCACAAAATAACTTGAAAATTTCCATGTTCTAAAATCCATGGGCAAATTTGAGACAATGCATGTACTTGCTTGAATTTAAAAAAAAATATCAAATAACGATGTTTATACTTAAAAATTGTGAAATTTTGTATTGAGGATTTCCAAAATTGTGTTAGAGTGAAACTGGAAGTCGTGTTGTACAGGGGATATCCCCAATTTTCAAATTGTGTTGGAGCAAAACTGTGTTGTAGAAGTACTGCATTGTACAGGGATACAGTGCCTACATAAAAATTTTGTGTCAATAATAAATGGAATTTGAAATTAATTTCTTAGCATTTTTTTTGCTTTAATAATTTCTTAAGAGTTGAATGCTTTTTAAAAATAAAGTGATTGTTTTGTATTCATTTTTGATAGTATTTTAAGAATAATGCTAAAAATTAATTCTAACTTTTTGTTGGTTATTAAATTAGTTTTTCTTTTATATATTTTTTGTTTTATGCAAGATAGATAAATTCTGTATACATTTTTGTGAAAATGATAACAAAATTACTTGTTCGCAAGTCATGAAATATGCTGTACCCAAAAAGAAAGAATTGCTGTGATTTGGGAATGTTTCAGTGTTCAGTGGAACTCTCAGCAAATTTCACACAGAAATTCAGGAAGCTTGCTCCCAGAAGGGCCAATTTCAACAATCTCAGAGACACTATGAAATGGTGTAAGGTGTAGAGACTGCAATAACACTTTTTTTTATCGTCGACCAGGAGGCTAAGTTAGGAGCTTGGTGTGTTATGAGCAACAGTGTGAAAGATCCACCATTACAAACTCATTAAGCATGCATACCATGTCTAGGTGTTGCATAAACTTGAAGAGGGAGAGACTGTGCTGCTCACCAATGTGTTATCTCTTGGAGTCTGGAAGATTTGATGGTTCTGTGTACATCAATTTACTCAAATATGCACAAACCATAGCAATCTCTCTTCTTGGGTCCAGCATTTTTCATATGACCTACAAACAAAATTGTATTGATGTAGGTCAATAGTCCCTATACAAAAATATATAGGGACTGTATACACTAATCATCTTGTACATAATAATTCTAATTAACATTTTATTTATATTATAAATTTAATTTTATAGAATTTGAACATTCATCATCCAAAAACAACAGCACTTGGACTGTTAGGAGAAAAAATTGTTATATTAGCAGCAGGTGGTACTAGAGCTACAGTTGCTACAGAGAGTGGAAAAGTTGCAACTTGGATAGATGAGACATTAGCAGCAGTTTCTTCAAAATTAGAACATCCAGTCCAAACATTTCCAGAATTTCAGCAGGATAAGATTGTAAATCTTTATGTTTGTTCTCTGTATACATGTGCTCGTTTAGAATCAGGTGCTATTTATTGGTGGTAAGTTTACATCGAAGAATAATAAATTTCTATATAAATAATAAATGAATGTTGTTGATAAGATTTTTTCCTTTTTATTAATGAAATAATATAAATATTGATTTTCTACTGTGATATGTTCATTTATCAACAGTAATTTTTTTGATACCAGTTAATATATTTTATATAATTAAATTATTAAAAGTTTTAGGTTAGAATTTTTTATTTTGTTTTCTATATACTAATATTCAAATCATAGTAAGTGGATAAAAAAAATATTTTAATCAAAAATTAAATAGATGCTTGCTTTAGAAGCTAAAAATTTAAATATAAAATGTTTTTTGGTCAATATTTTAATCATTCTCAGCTTAATAATCATTCCCTTGTAGTGTGGAACAAGAAATTTAAAATAAAAAATAATAATTGTAAAACTAATTACCTTATCCAAACATATATATTTTTAAGAAGCCAGAAAATAAAAGAAAGCTTAATTTTCTGAGAATTTTCATTATTTTGTTGTCAGATTGTTAAAGTTTATTTTATCACTTGTAAATTAGTGTTTAAATAAAGTGATTAGTTAAACATATAGAGCCATCACATTCATAGATTGAATAACTAAAAATGTTGCTATTAGAATTTCTTGTTTTGCATTGTTCAATATACAGGGGGTGATCAGTTAATGAACAGTTTGAACTGCAAACAAATCGGACAATGAACACTTTTGCAAAAGATTTTATGTTTAGACAACAAACATGTGTTTGGATAACAAACACCTCACAGAACAAACAAGAAGAAGTGACGTAAAATAATGAATACCAGTTGGTCTTCTCTTGTCTCCAGGTAACAAATTGAAACCTTTGGAGCATGGGAGATGCCAACATTGATGCTCAACCTGGTATATGCTGATTGGATAGTATTCCTCTGAACTTTGAAACTCTCCCTTGTAATTTCAGTCTTTTGTTTATTTTTCTAACAGAAAGCATTCTTTTATAGTCTTTGTGAGACAGTCGGACTGGCACTCATTAAGTTTTGCATCAGTTTTTATTTTTGAAAGGTGAGAGTATAATAGCCATAGTAGAGAGTGAGCAGATGTCTGTTGCTGGACAGTATGGCTTGAACAGTTCTACAGTAGGCACAATCTTCTGTAAGAAAGATATAATCAAGAAGAGTCAAGCAGCTAAAGGAGTAATGAAAATTATTAATACATCTGAGAAACAAAGAACATTGAAAAGCTCATAATGGAAACTGATCTGACAACAGAAGACCTCCAAAAACTCTGTAATGAAGAATATCAAGAAATTCAGTGATATATGTTTTCTTCTGAAAAAGAGGACCAATGCCGACATCTGCTATTAAAGAATTTTTGAAGAAGTGGGAGGATGTCAGAACAATGTCATCCAAATGGCATCCAAGCCAGAATGAGGTTAATAGGCTTAGGGATCTCTGCAATTACAATGCTATTAATTAATTCTGAAAAATCCTGAAGAAGAGAGAAAAGTGATCAACATTAGACAGATTCTTTAACCGCCACAAATGGAAAAAACATGACTGATAAAAATGCAAGACTGTGTATATGTGTATTATTATTATTACATATAAATAAACATAGTAAGAAAGTACATAATTTTTTATTTATTTTTTGGGTCTCTAGAATGAATTAATCAAATTCCCATCAAAATCTATAGTAAATCGATAATCAGTTAACAAACAGTTCAGGTAGCGAACACTGTCTTGGAATGGATTATGTTCGTTAACTGATCACCCACTGTATTTGTAAGATGATGGAGATAAGAATAATGGCTGGAAATGTTTAACAAATTTATTTTTTGATTTCAACATGATGGGAAATTCTGTTTATTTTCACAAATGACCCTTATAAATAAATCTGATTTATGACAAAATAAATTGAAAGAAAAATACTCTAAATAATTTATTTCTTTAGTTGTTAATTCTTAAGCTGGTACTATTTTCTAAATACTATAATTCACCTCTTCTTCTCACTTTCCAGCAATTCACCAATTTAAAATGAACTTTTTTGGATTCTTTCTGTGGCCTATGTCAGGTTAAGCAGAATTTAATATCAAATGTTTGGAGCAGGTTTTATAAGGTTTCATATTTCATAAGCAATTGTTGAAGAACTAAAGGTTACAAATTTTAAATTGTATTTGCCTTTTGGTTTTAAAATTAATACAAGACTTTAAAAACAGTTTAATGCTTCTCTTGTCATAAAATGTTTTCAAGAATGAATAGAACTAAAATGTAATGTTTTGATATTACGATGAAAATATGAGTCTTTAAAATGAATATTTAACAAATTGTACAGAGGTTTTGATATAATTTCTTGAAGAGTAAAGAATTTATGAAGAAAATAGTATTCAAATCAGAAATTTTAAATAATCTTTTGATAATCTGTATAAACATTTAAATTTTTTTTAATATATAGTGAAGCAACAAAATTCCAAAACAATTGGAGTGGGTCCCCATCTGGATTTTTGAATATATATGTAAATTAGTATTTTAAGTACTGTAAACTCCAAATACACTGTAATTCATGTTTAGGTGTTCTAAGTTCAACTTAGTATTTCACAAAGGAATGTAGGAATGCTTACAAAGATTCAAAATATATTTAAAAATTTTTTAAAGCTTTAAACAATTATAAAAACCTGGACAGGGAAGAACCTAAAGGAAGGTTGACTCCACCAGTGCTGATTGTGTTTCAGTGATTGTAAAGGATTTTTAGAAAACTTCAGAACTTTTAATTTTTGGTATAAGTCTTCAATGCTGTTTGTTTTTACATTTTTTAAAATTCAAAATATAATTTACTGAATTACTATATTTAAACAAAAAATATGCTGATCATATCTCAAAATTAAAAAAAATATGAATTCTGAGTGAACGTTAGAACATTAGTAACACAAAGTCAAAAGAACATCAAAAAGAAAGTTACTATTGAAAAGGTATTAGCTAATTATATCCAGTTTTTGATGGCTGAATACAGACTTTCAAATATTCAGGTTTTTGACACTTTATCATATATCTTACATTTATAAACAATACAGAATATCTCTTTTTTATATGTTTTGTTGTTTTATAAATATGTACAATATTAAATAACATGTTTTTTACATTGTGTTACAAAATTTAAAATTCTTTCAAAGAAACATGAATAGAATAGTATTCATTTTTATTCAAGAAATTTTTTTATTTTTTGCAAAACACAGGAAAAGTCCTGAAAAACAAATGATATTCACCACAAAAAATAAAAATAATTAACTAGTATACATCAAAAATAAACTAAAAATATTTTAAAAAATTAGAATACTTAAAAGTTAAAAATTGTACACACATTAGTTACAATTACAAATTATAGAGTGCTCTTTACATTTTAACATACCCTGCTTGAGAAATCTCTCTTGCATCGCTTGCAGTAGTTGTGGTTTTGAGTACTATTATTCAAGATTACTGACTTTTAGTGGGGAGTCAGTTTATCTCACATCAGGATGAACCTAAAGGATGTTTGTATGTGGGTCATTGTGGAGGAGACAAATGATGACAAGTGTCTTACAAAGTTAAAAAGCCATTTATTTTGTCAAATTCATGCTTACATTGATAGTAGACAGTGTCCAAATCTCGGTGTTCCTTCGAAGTGATGAGAGTTTCAGTTTATCAGTCATAGCCCCAGGGTGGACAAGAAGGGTTTGCTGGACAGATGCAGATGATCGACAAAGATGCGGCAGTGTTCTAGGTGGTCGATGGCAACACAACACAACTTAATGAGCATGACTTTGGCTTAATCCATAGGAAGACAGTTCTTCGACCTTGAATTACTGATTTTTATAGTTTTTCTCTCACTATCTGTATTTCTGATTTGCCCCACGTTCCATTTTTCACTTCCCAATTGGTTTCTCCTTTGTTTTCAGGTGAAAACAGAGACCTGATCAGGTCACAAGAAAGGTCCAATTCTAGGCATCTATTTGACATCTTTTCATCGACTATACTCAGAGATTGTTGATAGAACCATAAGCCTTGCACTAATAATTTAGCCTGTTTGTGATTTCTGTCATTTTGGAACCTTAACAATCATATGCGATGTTTTTCTATCCATCAAATCTTTTCTCTTTTCCGAAATTCTTTTCCTAGATCGAATGTTTATGAGCATTTGAGAGTTCTACCTTTTCCGACCAACATTCCATCTGATCTGTTACGTCATTTGTTTTCATGTCGCATTTGTTTAACAGTTAAAGTTTTTTCCTCTCCTCTTCCTTACATAATAAACATCACCTTTGATCTGACTCGATAATAGCATTTTTGCTCCTAATTAATTTGAAATTAAATTTTTGTTTCGACCCTTTCCAGAACCTCACATGTTTTCTTTTAGATTTCTGTAAATTGATAAAGAAATTTAATAATTAAAAATTAATGATTATTCATTTTTAAATATGAAATTTATTTATTTATTTATAATGCAAGATGGTGCTTAGGACTTTTTATGCCAAATATATTGTCACATAAAAATAGGGAACATTTATCAATTCAATAATATATTTTATCCATTAAAATAAAAGTATACCTAGAAGAAGAAACTTTTCATATATAAACATACAGTATTTCTAACAATAATGAACTTCTTACATCCAGAAATTTTGTAATTTTATGGATTAAGAATTGAACAGTTTAAACATTGTGTTAAATAAATGAATTGTGTCAAAATATACAACTATTTCTTATTTAAAAGTTTTATGAACAATTTAATTAGAAAAAGTTGATAGAATAAGAAACAAATAAATAATAATTATTTATTGCAATATAACAAAAATGAAAAAGCATATTTTATATCTATTTCAATGTTTGTTGCTTATAAAGTATTTTATAAAAGTTTTGAAAACTGAATTACTTTTTATTAATTTTTCATTTTATAAACTATCATTTATAAAGTTTTGAAATTTAATGTATTTTAGTACTTTCTAAGTGAATATTGAAATAATAGCTACGTATTCAAAAATATGATCTGATATGCAATAATTGTTATGTATTTCAGGGGAATTGCTCCATTTAATCAACGGAAAAAATTGTGTGAGAAAACACGAGCACGTGCAAAAAAGCATAAGTCTTCCAGTTACTCTTGTGATATAACTACAGGTGTACAGGTAAAGTTATAGTTTTTAACACATTTGATAAGGATATAAAATATTAAAATATAAACATCTACAAATGTGATTTTTAGATGGAAACCAAAATATTTGCTGGATTACATTAGTGATGATTTGGTGATGTAATCCAGTAATTTTTGGCTTTAAATTACTTTTAATTGCAATTTAATTAGTAGTTACTAGTATTAATATAATCCAATGTAATCCTGCAATCATTTAACTTTAACATACAATATTTTTATTTATTAATAAAGTCTAAATTAATGGCATCAATATAATTTTATCTATTTTTACCATTGATTTTAACTTAAAAATTAAGTTTTTTCTTTATTGAAATAAATTTTTCTATTTTATGCTGAATTTTTTTTAAGTATTTGTTATAACTACGTTATAAAAAGTTTCTTAATTAAAGTATATTTATAGAATATTTATTTTTTACAATTATATGAATTTATATAATTACAGTTGAACTCAGTTATAATGAGCATTAGGGAACTGATAAGATTTCTTCGTTATAACCATTACGTGTTACATCCATGAAATTATGGGAAGAATGAGAGGTTGCCTCAGGCACAAACATGTAGGGGGTGTCCCATGGGTAGTAAAATTTGTAGCTACACCACCAATAATTAGTGAAATTAGTTAATTAGTTAATTTTAAATAACTTAACAACAAAAAAATGTAATTACATTACTAACATAAAAGCCATCGTCTCTGTTTGTGTGTGAATATCTTATAATGCCTGCAGTTTTTATCCAATCCAGACAAAATTTTGGATTTTGTTTTATGTTCTGACAGAAGGTATAGGCTACTTATTTTGCAGAAATATTAGTTGTAGAATAAACATTTTATCAATTTTAGATCAGTGATCGCATTTACATTGCAGTGACGTTTGTGACCACATGACATTCATGCTCAATGAGGGTATTTTGCTTAAGTTGCATTTTTACATACTTTGACAAATGGCATATATTAAACTTACTTCATTAAATATAAAATTTAAACTTTAAAAAGTGTTAGCCCTATCGTGTCACTTTTATAACAAATAAAAAAAAATTCTTTTCATAGTGACTATGTGACATTCTATTATCCTTTTGGAAGTAACAATCTAACAAGCCTATTATTTAGAAAGTGTTATCTCTCATTCACTTAACTTACATACAATTCATCTTTGTTTTATCAACACAAAATTAAAAAGATTTGCTATTTTGTTGGTGGGGAATGCCTAGGGAAAAGTGTAAAAGCAAAATTGATCAGGTAAATTCTAATTCTAAAAGAATAAGAACAATTGAGACCCCCTGAAGGCTGTGAAGTCTGACTTGAACATCATCGAATAAGAATGGCTTTGTCAAGAGCTGCAGAAACAGCATCATATCATCAAGCTTAATTTGAAGCTCTTTTCAATTTTTCAATCTCTACTTTTTCAAAAAAAAATATTTTGTCATGCTTGATGGGAGAATTTCTAGTTATGAGAAGAAAAAGTATCTGCATTTAGAAGCAGAATCTCAGGCAACTGAGAAGAGAAAATTTGAAAAGAAGTTTAAGGAGCTGCAAAAAAAAGAAGGATGTTATGAGAAAGGAAGCAGAACAAAAAGAGGGAAAAAAATAAACTGAAGATCCTCCCATCACAAAAAAAAAAAAAAAAAGATATATGTTACTAAAATAGTTCATTATAAAAATGTCATGTGTAATGTTTCCTTCAGATTAAAACTTACTCCATTGTATTCATTTCATGGTTTACTTATTTTCTCAGTAAACACTAACAAACCCTTGTGTAGCTTACGACTAATGGAAATTCTTAAAATGTCTTATCTATACTTTTTAACATATTACTCTGCTCTGAGGTATAAGCATTTGTAAATGATTTTTGTGCTTTTGTAGCTACATAATGTAAAGGGAAATGTAGAGACCATATATAATAGGTGAAGAAAAAATGTCACAATTGGTCAGGGAATCAGAGGGATTTACCTGTATGGGCCTTGTAGTAATTTAATTTAAAAAATATTGAGATATATTCAATATACAGAAGTAATTACAAAATTTACTATATTTGTTCAATGTTAAATTTTTTTTAGTTTTATTTACTATTAAATCAGTCAGTTTTATTAATTAAACGGAAACAGTAATTAGTGGTAATTCCAATTGCTTGTTTGTTTGAATTTATTAATCTCCCTTTTGTGAAAATGTTGTTGTTTGTACTAAGAAATTCTTAACATGATGACGATAGTTATATATTTGTGACTGTTTTTACTGAAAGGTTTTTTTCTGCTAACTTATAATTGATTTATATTGAACTAAAAATATAAAAGGTTTGAAATATTTTCTTAAAAATGTAAACATAATCTGAGTTTTGAATAAATAAGACAGATAATACACAGAAATATTGCTATTTATCATTGTTATTTTTGCAAGAGTTAGGGAAGATTTTTGCTATTGTTACTCTCTAATTTTATGTGATTAAGTAAAGTTGAATATTTCATCCAGCATAGTTTTTTATTGTTAAATATTATTACTATTTATTTTTAGGTATGTATGAGAAATAGTCCGATATATCATCCTGGTGCCCTAGCCTTTACTACTGCAGGAAGTGTTCCCAGAGTTGGACAGCTTTTATCAGCCGCTTGGAACTTAACAGATTGTTGTCATTTTCGAATATTGCCTCCATTAACAAAGTAAGATGCAATACATTCTTCATTTTTATTAAATGTATTATGTATTAAATTTATTTATATACTTATATTATTTAATAATAGTGTTGTTGCATAATTTTTATGCAATATTAATACAGTTCCTTGTATGAGGCTGTTTTGAAAAGTTTTGTTTCCTATATGATAACTTATGTAATAAACAAGATACTGAAGTGAAAATTTATTTCTGCTTAGAATTTGGAGTTTAGAATCATTACTCTTCCACATAGTCATCATCTGTGTCTGCACACAACAGCTAATGAAGTTTATTTGATTAGCATAATTTTTTTGCAGCTTTTATTTTGTTTGTATTTTATTCAGATTATAATGATAACATTTGAAATTTTTTCACTCATTAAACTCAATGTTAAATGTAAATTCAAAAAGTTATATCTGAATGGATATTGATTTTTAATAGAAATGAATACATTATTACTATAATTAAATTAAATAGCAATAAATATAAATGAAATTAGGATAGGAATTAATACAGAAGTAAGTATTTTCTGTAATGAGTGTAGATTATAACAGATCTAATTTAAAATATGTAGAGAGTATCATAAACTTGATTAAATTTTCAAAACTTCTACAAATTGTGGCAGCACATCCAGTTTCTTGAAATTATTAGTAATAAAGAAATTTTAAAATACACATAGCACTTAAAATTTAAAAATTTTAACTCTCATTTACTTAAAAGAAACTTTAATAGAAAGTTAAAAGTTTTTAAAATTTTTTATTATAATTATTTATATAAGAATTAGTTATTTATGTGAAAATAATTTTAAACTGTAGGCATAATTTGTTCGAGAAATAATTTTAAACTGAATTTGTAATTGGTTTGTAAAAGCTTGTTTGATTTTAATTTGTCTATTTTGTTCTGCATTGTATATATCTGAAGATGTCTGCTATAAATAGATGAAAACATTAGTAAAAATGTGTTAATTTGAGGTATGCTAGTGTAGGTGTTTTGTCTGTGTTTAAATTAAGAATTTCATAATAAATAACTACTACTTTCTTAATGCCTTTTTCCCCATTAATTTTTTACTCATTCTTTTAGAAATGCTTAATTAGTGCGTATCATTCATTATTATTAAAAAGCAGTACCAAAATATTTGCATTGAATTTTGGTCTGATACTGCAAACTTTGTTTTTAAGATCTCATGCTTACAGTTGACATTTTAGTATGGTCTGGCATTATTGTGCAGCAAGATTATATTTTGGCACAATAGTCCAAGTGTTTTCTGATGAATTGATTATCAGAAAAGATCTGTACTGCTACATCAAGAGGATGATTCAAAAATTGGCAACTTTGTGCCGTTAACATACATTAGTATGTTAACAGTACAAAGTTGCCAATTTACTTACTATGTTATGCATAAGCTTACTATGTTATAAATAGTAAGCTTATTGAATGATCCAGGAATGCTTTCCAGATGTTGCAATTTTGCCTTTTCTTTTTTGTAATTTTTAGTCTGTAGAAATATGTAGGAATTAAAAACAGAGATTTTATTTGCATAATTGTTACCTAAAGCTTTTGTTCTGTGATTGCTTTTTGTATGAAGATGATGATGGTGATGATTTTCAGATCTGTCATGATTATATTTGAACAGTAATCAGTTTAATATGAATGTGTTTTCTTTATAATCGTATTTAAAAATTTTTTTGTTTTACTCTGCTATCCCATTCTAATAGAAAATGAAATATATTTATTTATTCTTAATATATTAATGAATGCATTTAGTTTGTAATTTAAACAAAATATTTTAAAAAACTATTATAGCTATCTTTTGTAGTAATTGCAATTGATTTTTATTCNCCCCCTATAACGCTTAGATACGTTCCACGCTAACCGAAAATTACGTTGTAGGAATGATTAAATACAGTCACATTTTTATGTATTAATCAATCATTAATCATTATAAGTATATTTAGTGTTGTTTGTTTTTTGAAAATATTTAAACTTATTGGATTTTGTATAAAAAAACTAAGAATAAGAATTATGTATAATTTTTAAAAAAACAAATTTCAGTTAATGATTTTTTACTAGTTTACATAAATTTCAATTGGTGTAATGGTGATAGTATTTTTGATTATCGTACTCTGAATTTATTTATTTTTTTAAGCTTGAAATTTGATTGTCTGAACTTAATTTGAAAGATAGAAAGTTGTAAAATATTAAAATACTACTAATAAAACTGTAATAAAATGATCTTTTATTTTAGTGAGAAAAGGTCAGAGCAGAGAGANTACTCTGAATTTATTTATTTTTTTAAGCTTGAAATTTGATTGTCTGAACTTAATTTGAAAGATAGAAAGTTGTAAAATATTAAAATACTACTAATAAAACTGTAATAAAATGATCTTTTATTTTAGTGAGAAAAGGTCAGAGCAGAGAGAGGTAAAAGAAAATCCAAAACAAACTAGTGAATACAAAGTTGATCGTCAAGAAATGCCACCACCACCATCTCCTGCTTCTTCTACTTGCAGTGAACCAGCTTCAAGTCCTTTACCTCATAGTATGTTTTATTTTTTCTTACTACTATTATCCTGAATAGATTCTTATAAGTCTTTTATTTTATGATGAAATAATATACAGTTGTAACTGGAGGGTCAGTACGTCTTTGATGCCTTGTCAGGACTCACACCACCATGTCTCAGTTGACACGGGAACCGCGACAGCACGTTTAGTTTGGGTTAAAATCTAGGTCATGCAAGCAGCTGTGTGAGTAAGCGATCGGATTCCGGATTCCGGATGCAAACTGAGAGACAGCCCAACAGAAGTAAAGTACTCAGATACTAAAGTTAACAATTAACATACTGTTTAATTTCAATGAAAACAAATACATGATACAATATACAATATAAATCGTATTATATCAAATTAGCCTATCTATCTAGCGGTTGTGCACAAGAGCGTTTACAATTGTTTGCGAGTTGGGAAATACCTGCATTGATGGTGATGATTCTTGATTTTGGTTTTGTGAGGACTCAGAGGTCTAGACATTTGGATCGTTCGGGACAAGTCTGGATGAAGAAAGTTCTGGATCGATCCAGGAAAGTTCTTCTACGCACAGTTGAGGGTAATGTGAAAATCCGATAGAGTACAATTGGCACTGACACAGGAAAATTTCAATGACTTTAATCCTAGAGGGATTGGCAATGACTCCTTGACTGCCCATTTAGTAGAGCATCGTTTATCCGAAAGCTGATCAACTGAAACATCGGTTTGCTACCCACCAATTTTTAATTTTAATGTAATTAAACATAAAAAATACTTAACTGAAAAAAAAACGAAAGAAATGCATTAATTTTGAAGAGAAAGCTTCAAAGTTTAACTTCCATTGTCTCGCCTTTCCGCAAAATCTGACGCCAATGAGTAATTGTGTTTACAGCTGGATGACCTTGAGAACAGCTGGTATTGTCTTTCGCGAAACATTCTCATAAAACCTACAGGAGGCAAAGAATTTATAGTAGGGTAAATACTAGCTGGCCATATATTTTTAAATATTTTAAAAAAATTGTGTTTTTTATTGCAATTTCTGACCCCCCTGACTTAATTAAACATATATATAATAAAATATATTAATTAAAAAAATT
>NW_019385039.1:265265-273963 GCF_000671375.1 Centruroides sculpturatus
TAGCCGCTCCGTAGCGTGGCGCAGGGTCGGAGGAAAGTAGTTCGGCTGCTCATCCACTATTGGTCCAGACTCTATCAATCTTGTCGCGAAACGACGTTATAGGAGGTACGTTATACGAAAGTTGCTACAATTTTTTCGCTGCGTTATAGGAATTGTCGTTATAGGAACGTACGTTATAGGGGGTTCGACTGTAATTAGTTTTGCATAACTAACTTTATTATCAAATAAGTAAGAATATCATTCTTTTTAAATGAAATATGTACACACATTAAATGTATGTATGTATGCACATATAAGGTTTTCATGGCATACAAGTATAGGCTACTGCAAAAATATTGATTACTATTGAAGACAATGAATATGTATTGCTTATTTAATATTGTGACAGTAAGATTTATTTAATACCTGTTGTAATACTTGATCATTATTTATGGTTTTAATCTAGTACTTGTACAAATGATAGGTTTTCTCCTTTTTATTCCAGGCTAATTTCCAGTGTCCTCACTGACATTTGTTAACTTCCTTCTAAATATGTCTTATAGTGTTTGCTACATGTATAGGACCATGAAATAAGTAAAATAATTAGTATTTGTAGGACCATCTGTTGGGAATTTGAAAATTTAATTTTTCAATTTTTAAATATTTTTGCAAAAAAAAGTTTTTCATCTTTTTTGTCAGTTTTTTAATAACTGAATAATTTAGAAGAACCAAACATTAAATTTAATAATTATTTTAATTAATTATTAAATTTAATGTTTGGTTCTTTTAAATTATTACCATTTTTTTTGTGCAATAAATACCTAAAAATTTCACAGAATTTTAAAACAAGTTTTTAAAATGCAACATTTGGAAATAAAAGCATTATAAACAATTAGAATTATTGTGGTTTTAATGTATTTCTAATTGAGTGGTAAGCCTAATAATCTTGGAAAGGTGGGATGGTGTTAAAAGAAAGTCAAAATTTAACTTTATATTGGACATGTTGTCATAAATATTTCAGACTGTAGTAAACAACCAGTAGAAGGAAGAAAAAACATTATTCAGTCAGATTCAAGTGTAAACTTTTCAAATGGAGCAATTATAAAAAGACTAAAACAAATTGATTTTTTTATTTTTTATATTAAAATTGCCTATAATCAAATCCATATCAATAAATTCTTATTTTTTATATATCAAATTAAACAGGAAAAAATGGTCTTTAACAGAAACTAATAATAAAATTTCATAGTTACTGGTTTTCAAATGTGCATGATTTTAAAAAAGGTCATTCTACAGAAACATAACACACACAAACAAAAAAAACGTACATTCCAATTGTGCTAATTTTTACCATAGAATTGCTAAGTGGACTGCAATTTGAAAAAAATGTAAATCTATAAATTTCCACTGCCATCCGTCTCTCTTTCCTTAATTAATCTCAAGAACAAGGTTAGATAGATGAAATCCGAGACCAGACATGGAGACCTTGGGGTAGGAGGCCCCGATTAACTATATAAGAACTTTCGATGCAAAACAGTAGTCATATTGTTTCAGTTCAAAAAATTTCCCCTGAAAGGTGTTAAATAGATGACTGGCCCAACTTTATTGTTTAAGGAAAGTATGATGTACAGGGGAAAGATATTACAGTACTAATTTGAGGTGGAGAGCATATATTTTGAATGAAATAAATTAAAGATATAATAAATTTGCTGCTTGGCATTATGACAATGTCACAATAAATATTTTTTCTTTCATAACATATATTGCTGTTATTTTTATTGGTTAATAAAAACCTTGTATTTTTAAGATAAAGTAAAAAATCTTTGTTCAGCTATCTTGAAACAATAATTTTTATTAAAATATTTTAAATTTTGATATTTTTAGAAAGGAAGCATCGAACTGGAATACTATCAAGGGAAGATGGAGAAAGAAAGGAGGAAGAATCATGGTGTTTAAAAGATGTAGTTTTTGTAGAAGATGTTAAAAATGCACCTGTTGGACGAGTTTTAAAAGTAAGAAAATCAGAATTTTATACATAAAATGTCTTTTTATTCTATATTTTGGATATGGAATATTATGATTAAATATTAACAAACATGTTTAGTAAAATTTTTGTCAGAATTGAATAACTTTTTAAAGCAAGTATTTGGTATACTTTTTAATTATTATAATGAATTCTGTAGATCAGTGTTTTTCAACCTTCTTGAATACACAACCCCTCTACAAGTTAAAAAATTTTGGCGACCTCCAAGGGCCATATTAAAACTACAGTAGAGCGTCGATTATCCGAATCAATTGGGGACTGGGGTTGTTCGGAAGATCAATGTTTCGGATAACCGATTATGTACGAAAAAATATATTAACCTATCCCGTGTTGAAATTTTTCTCCGTTGCGTGTCACTTCACGTTGAATTTTCGTCAATGTTAAGCCTAACGAAGACTATTGTATTGTTAAAAATTATTTTTTTATTTTGTACGAACAAAATAAATATATTGAAAAATATAAAAACAATAAAAAATTATACTTCAGAAGTTAATTTAGTATCAAAAACGTAAAATATTTGAGTAGCGCAAGACATAGCCAAAGATTGCAGCGCCACAGCACTAGCAAAAATTTAAATTTGCCGTCTGGCGGACTGGAATTTTTTCAGATGATTTACTTTCGGATAATCGATGCTCTACTGTATATCAGTGATTTTAAAAACTACGTATTTAATTTTCTTTCTGTTGAGACCTAAATATCGATTGAAAAACTAATTGTACTGTAAAATAAACAGGCACAGTCTTCTCACTGAAATTGTAGTTTTTTTTTATTGCAGTGTAGGACCTACAAACACTTGTCTTTTTCTTTTACCTGCGACTCCTTGTGTAAGGTTTTGCGACCCCCCTGGAGATTACGACCCACAGGTTGAAAAACACTGCTGTAGTTAGATACAGTAATACCTCGACTTATGCTACCCTGACTTATGCGATTTTCAAATCTCGTCGATTCGTCTTTTGTTTTAGCGCCACGCAACTCTTGATTACTCATTTCCCGACACTATTGTTTATCTTACATGTTCGGATGTGTCGCGCGGAATCGACATATAACTACAATTAATTTTGTGTTATTTATTTCTGTGTTTGTTATATCTATGGAAACTTGAGACTCTACTATGTTATCTAAACGAAGTAGAACTGATTCTTCTGCATCAAACAAGAAAAGAAAAATTTTATCTTTGGAATGTAAAGTTAACATTGGGTATGTTCGTAAAGTCAAATGAGTTAAACGAGAATGACGTCATCGTTACTCTTATTTCGTTAGACTTTTCGAACGATTCGTTACTAACGCATTTAACTCGTTTGACTTTATGAACGTACCCCATTATTAAAGAGTTCGATACAAAAATGAAAATTTCTGAATTGCAAAGAAGTTTGATTTACCGGAATCGACAGTGAGAACAATTATAAAAGGTAAAGAAAAAATTCTCGAAGCTGTGAAAAATGCTCGATCTTTAAATTCAAGCATCATTCGTAAACGTCATGGTATTATTGCTGAGANTCGGTCTGGAGTCAGTCGATAACGGACGATTACGCCACTGTTTATGTTCATTTGCGCAGTTTTCAATGAGTCATATCATTCTTAACTTGGATGGAAATGAAATTTGTTATAACGTTGCACTTAGTCTTTCATATTTGTTGTTAGTAATTTAAAAGACATTTTGAAACACATACGGAACGATGATAATTTTTTAAAATATAACACAAAAATGAAAAGGGAACTTGGGTAGGTTTATCGAGAGCCACAAATAATCCTTCAAAGAGCCACAGGTTGGCCACCCCTGCACTAGTCCAACAACAATATATGATAATTAGTTTGGAGTAGCGACAATGCACTCTGTTTTCATACTATAATTTTTAAAAATTATAGTATGAAAATTGATATTTTAAATATTAACCGAATATGATACTTATACACTGACACTCAAAACCAGAAAATACTTCACTTCAACACATTTGTTTGAGTAAAATGTTGGAGTAAGGTATTTACTGATTTTAGGTATCAGTGTATTTTATTTGTAGTTAATAGCAGTGTTGTGTGATGATTGTGAAGATACTTATTTTCAATTGTATTTTAAATCTTAGGTGGATGGAGCATATGCTGCTGTAAGATTTGCTTCAAAAGATTCAGTATCTGGTAGTCAACCGATTCTTTCTGTTGGTGGTGGAAATGAAGATCTCAGTGCAATATTACAAGACTGTCGTTTATTACGTAAAGATGAACTTCAGGTAGTCAAAGGTAGTTGCACACCTCGAATTCCTGATTGTTTTCAAAGAAATCCCCGTAAAGTTGCTATTTCTGATAGTGGACAAATCTTAACCATGGCTGTTGATGGACAAGGTAATACTTCTTGTTGTTCAACTTTATTGATACTAAATTTCTCTATCATTTAAATTTAAAGAAAATATTTATATCAATGGAATTTGCATTATTGGAGTATGTGAAATATTATTTGTAGCAAAATATAATTTTCTATTAATAAATATATATATTAATAGAAAATTATATTTTATAAATTATATGTATTATATATTATAAAAATAGTTTTTAGTTATTGTGCAACAATAGTATTTAATAAATTAGATACACATAAGAGTGCAGAATATGTGTGAATGAGGTTTGGGGAAATTAAAGCAGTCCAAGGAAAATTTTCAGTAGAAAAACTAATAATAATGCAATATCTGCAAAAAATGTTACAATAAAATGGATTAGCATTTTGGCTAACAAGGAGAGGACCAGACGTTTGGGTCCTCAACTTGAACAAAACTTGATGAGCATGTAGCCCTAAACACAAACAGCTTCTTGTCTAATAGGATTTCCATAAAATGGGCATATGAAAATTGAGTGTTTAGCTTATAAGTCTTTGGAAGTTTTAATTCTCTTTTTATCGAAAATATCCAAGTGGATAAGATATCAGGCAATGGAGCTACACAATGTAGTTTCAAGCCTTTGCATTTTTAGTTTTTTTATGTGTAACAAAATTATTCTATTATTTTACAGTATTATTAGCATTATTATTGCTATTATTATTTCTCAAATTTAAAGCTTATAAAACGAGATTAAAAAACATGACATCATTTTCTGTTGAGCAAAAACGAAGCCTCTCTAGATTTAACTCTTGCATGTTAAGTAACATTTTTATTTCTTCATATTATTTTCAGATACGGTGGTATTGTTGTTTGAAGTGTAACAAACATGAGTGCATGAGGAAATTGTCCATAATATTAACTATTAAAAAAATGCTGCGACTATGCTACCCTGTTTTCATACCAGATTTATCTTTTTTGTCCATCCACAACAATGTATGATGCTTATTCGCTTGTGATGACATAGTATGTAACTACAAATAAAAATATCTGGAAATAAAAATTTTAACTTGTATGTCATTAAATAAATCTACACAGGCTTTGTTTTTGCTAAACAGTAAATGACATCATGTTTTTTAAAATCTCTCGTTTTATAAGTTTTAGATGTGAAGAATAATAATAGTAATAATAGTGATACTCACAAGAGTAAAATGATTTAGTTATATATAAAAAAGTTTTTAATTACAAAGGCTTGAACCTACATTTTGTAGCTCCATTACATAGTGTCTTATCCACGTGGTTATTGCTGTTACAAAGAGAATGAAAACGTTCAAAGACTTACAAACTAAACACTCAATGTTCAAAGGCTTTTTTTTTGAAAATGCTTAAAAGATAAGTCCTATTATTTGGAAAATGGGTTGTTTGTGTTTAGTGCTATGTGCTTGCCAAATTTTCTTTGAATAGGAGACCCAAACATCTGACCCTCTCCTTGTAAGATTTATTGACATTAATTGGATAGATTTGCCAAAGTTAAATTTGAATGTTGTTTACTTTCATTTTTATTGGTTCTGTCATTTATTACATCAGTGTATATTTACACAGTTATGCACTTGTAGTAAGGAAGAGTCTGTCTTGGTTATGAAAGAATTGTTTTCATTTTTATAAAAAAAAAAAACTAGAACCAAAACAGACCTTTAAAAAAATTGAAAAAGAAAATTGTTTTTATATTGAAGCTATTTTTGACACTGTTTTTTGGGAGAAATTTTGTGTTGATTTGAATTAAAATGAAATATTCATTTGTTCTTCACACAGAAAACTTGATTATTAATAAACTGTTTTAAGATGTTTTCTGAATTGTCTCAATTAAATATTGAAATAGTATTTCAGGAGATCTTAAACTTTGTATTTTGTTCATTATTTTCTTAATAAGTACAGTGGTGCCTCACACTTCAAATTTAATTACTTCTAAGATGCCATTTGAAATCTGAATTGTTTGAAGTTTGAATCAGTTTTTCCCCCATTAGAAATAATGTAAAGTGAATTAATCCATTCCTAGTCCCTAAACAATACGTGTTTCAATAAACTTAAACAGCAAATGCAAAAAGTTTAAATGCCCTAAATAATAAATTAAATCATGAAAACAATAAATAAAATATGTAAATACTGTGTAATAAAACTAAAATTGCATTTACTGTACCTTAGGAAGGATGATGTCCCCTTTGTTAAAGTTCCTTACAGTTTACTTGTTTTCTCACAAATAATCCTGTCAGAGATGATAGTACTAGTTGCTTCTCATTTATCCACATGAGGGGATGGAAAAACACTTTCTAAATAATGTGATATTCTGGAGGTTAATGTTGTCATGTCTTCAGTTATATTTGCTGCTTTTATTGCTTCCTTGTTATTAAGAATGGTGCACACTTATGTTAAATTTGGCATCTTAAATATGGCATTCAGATTTGACAAACTTGTATCACTTTCATATTTCATAAGTTCCTTTATCACCTCAATTATCAATATTACAATGTACTGTACCTCTTAGAGTTTGTTGTTTCCACACTCATCTTGGATGCCAATGATTAATAGATAGGTGTTATGAAAACACACGAGCATAATTTTATGCTCATTTCATGTTGAGAGCGAGAGATGATTTGGGTGCACAACATCTCAAATCATGCAGAGAGTGCATTTTTTCACTGTGCATGCAGTTTGAATGTTGTAGAAGCATTGTTCAAACTCTGGGTTGAATTGCTTTTGAATTTAGTGTTCAAATTATGGAACATTCGAAGTTAGTTGCTTGAAGTATGAGGCACCACTTTATTGATACAAATGTTTTGTACATATTAATACTTTAATATAAATCTTATGGTTATATGTATCTAAAATTCTATTTTATTTTGAATATATTTTCTATGAGAATAAATTCTTATTTTGAATAATTACAAAATTATCATTAGTTTAACTTACACAAATTTTTATATCTAATTTGCATGTTTGTTGTCAAATTGATATCATCAAGCATTTATTATTAAATAATTTTAAAATTATTGCTTAAATAATAAATTGTGAAGATCATTTAAATATTTTAACATTTTTAAAAATTACATTAATTATAATATCGTCAAAGATTTATTATTGTAATTTTTATACTTGTAGTACATAATGCAAAAAGGTAATACACATCTTGCATTTGTTATACTCAAATAAAAATAATTGATAATATTTATATTTTAACAATGTTAACATGCTAAATCAGTAAAACTTCTTTTACTATACCTCTATAATGAAATAGAAAATATCAATGATTTGTAGAATAAATAGATTATATAACGTCTTTAGACAATACATATTTTATAATACTATACCCTGAACATGCATTAAAACATGAATATGTACAATAAACATACTGTACGTAGTTATACTGTACATAGTAAAAATTTTATAAAACAAGTTAAACTGAACCTGTTTTTGGATGCATTTTTTGTAAAAATTTTTCACTTTAGCAGCATATTTTTGTTTGATAATTCAAATAGTTATGTAATTTATATTTTGTTTTATATGCATTTGATTGAACTTTATTTATTTATTTATATGGCTAATTCATTATGTTTGAATAATTACTGTAATAAAAAAAATTAAATTATATTTGTTTAATTTTTTATTTTAAAAAATTTTACTTTTTACTAAAAAATATATTGCAGGAATTCATGCAGTTGTAAGGACAAATAATCGTCTGAGTTATGTTCTTTACAATTTGAGCACGGGTCGTGCTGAACAGGATAGTACTTTTCCTACAGATACTCAGTCATTCTTGGGTCAAGATTCTCACTTGGTTTCTCTAAATATAAGTGGAGAAGTAAGTAATAAATAATTTAATAACTATTTACTTTATTATTATTATTATGTTGGGTTTATGTTGGGTTGTTATTTATTATTATTATTGTGTTTAGTGGGTTATACTCAGTTCACACCAGTGGCTGTGTACTATGCCGGACCAGAGTCAAGGCATAGCACCTAAAATAAAACTAAAATAAGTGTGTCAGTGTCTGTATTCAGGAATTTCCTAACAATATGGCATGTATTCAATATAGTGGCCTTCTGTAGTGTGATGTATGTATTTCTATTCAATTGTAATGTTCCAAGGCTTTTGTGTAGTGTGTGTGGTGTGACACCTGTACAGGAGAGAACGACAGGTACAATAAGCACCCTTTCCATCCTCCACAGATGCCTTATTTCCTGGGCGAGTTCTGTGTACTTGCTAATTTTTTTAGTGCATGTGTTTTGTACATTGTGAGTGTTTGGAATGTCTATGTCTATAATGTATGTGATTTTATTGTGTTTGTCAATGAGTGTGATGTCTGGTCTGTTGTGG